>NW_006408663.1:7865302-7870763 GCF_000296735.1 Chrysochloris asiatica | reverse complement strand
TGGCCCAGGATCGAACATTGTTTCGTTCTGCTGTGCATGGAGTCGCTATGAGTCGGTTCCGACTCGATGGCACCTGACAGCAACAACAACAATTTAAAATTCAAGTATATATCTTATAGTCTTTTTTACCAGGTTGTTTTTTGGTGGTGGTGGTGGTGGTGTTAGGTACCATCAAGTTGGTACCGACTCATAATGACACTATGTGAAACAAAACAAAACACTGCCCGGTCATGAGCTAACCCCACAATTGTTGCCATAATTAAGCCCATTGATGCTGTCACCTTGCCAATCCATCTCACTTGGGGTCTTCCTCTTTTTCTCTGCCCCTCCACCTTACAAAACATGTTGTCCTTCTCCAGTGACTGGTCCCTCCTGACAATAAGTTTAAAGCATGAGAGATGAAGTATGGCTATCCTGGCCTCCAAGGAGCACTCTGGCTGCACTTCTTACAACACAGATCTGTTTGTTCTTTTGGTAACCCATGATATTTCAATATTCTCTTCTAACACCATATCTCAAATGAATTGATTATTCTATAGTTTTCCTAATACACTGTCCAGCTTTCACATGCATATAAGGTTATTGGGTCAGGTGCACCTTAGTCTTCAAGCTGACATCTTTTCTCTTCAACAATTTTAAAAGGTATAATTATTAAGAGGTATGAACTGATTGCAGTCATTTTGCTAAGTGTATTTTTGTTGTTGTTGTTTTTTATTTGTGATGCTACCGGTTTCTTTGTTCCACTTATTTTTTCTGTACTGAGTTCATTTTTCATATAAGCATATTTTTGTGTCAATTTATTCAATCCTGTTGTTACAAATTTTACAAAGGCTCCATGGTTTTCCCTTTTCTTGATTTGATGTGAAGTTGCATTAATTTTCTTTGTGGCTATCCAGTGATCTATTAATTTCTTCCCCAGTTTAAAACAGTCTGTTATATCTGAAGTTTACTTAATTTCCTAGCTATTCGGAAGTTCTGTAACTATACTCTTCCTTCTTTTTGTTTATAGTTGTCTTCCTTACAAATTGAGATCTCCTGTCATTCCTTAGTCTTGTAGGTTTGTTTTTCTTTGGACCCTTCTATATGCAGATTGAGTTCTAAGTGGTTTTGCCATGTATACTAATCTCCAGTATGATGTTGGTTATCTGTCCAAAGGATTACATCTAGTATTTATTTATTTTGTAAATTTAACCTAGTTTTTCCAAATTCCTTTAATTTCTGTTTGTCTGGAAATGTTTTAATTTAATCCTTGTATTTGAGGGACAGTTTTGCTGAGTATATGATTCTTGATTGGAAATTTTTTTCTTTCATAGTTTTGTATGTCTCCTTGAGTACTTACCTGCATGGTTTCTTCTTAGAAATCAAAACTTAATCTTGTTGGTTCATCTTTGTAGTTAACTTTTAGTTTTTCCTGAGCTGATTTCAGGATTCTTTCCTTGTCTTTGATTTTGAAGAGTTTGATTCTGACATATCTTGGTGATTTTCTTTTGGAACCTATCTTGTTTTGGAGTTTGTTCAGCTTCTTGAATGCTTATCTTCTCCTCTTTCATGATGTTTGGAAAATTTTCTTCCAACAGCTCTTCAACTCCCTTTTCTGTGTTCTTCTTTGTCTCTTCTGGAATTCCAGTCACCTGTAAGTTATTCTTCTTTATGCTATCCTACAGAAATTTTAGGACTTCTTCAAAATTTTTCAGTACTTTTTTATTGTACTTCTAGCTTTTAAATATTTATCTTCAAGTTCACTAGTTTGGGCTTCCATTGATTCAAATCTCCTCCTTTGGTCTTTCAATATATTTTCCATGTCTGAAATCATTATATTAATCTACTATATTTCTACTTGCAGATTTTGTATCATCTACAATCCTTTATCAATTTTGTTTGATTGTTCCTATAATGCTTCCCTGACTTCTTGCTTGTTTTTATTGTCCCTTCTCTCAATTATTTGGAGTTATTCTGGTAGTGAATTGGTTACAAGTTGGGCTGATAACCTCAAGGACAGCAGTTCAAAACTACCAGTAGTTCTATGGGAGAAAGTTGAGGCTTTCTGTTCCCCTAAAGATTTACGGTCTCAGAAACCCTAGGAAGAGTCACTATGAGTTGGAACCAGCCAGGGCACAACACCACCACCAAGTATCATTCATTTTAATTATTTTCAGGTTGTCCCAATGTCTTTTTTTCCTCAAGAACATTTTCTAGCTCTGACTCTTGGTCCCTTGTTTGAGCCACTATGCCTTGTTGCTTCATGTGAACAGAAATTGCCTATTATTTTTGAGATATTGTGATGTTTGTACTAAGTTCATGATGTATATTTGCATATTCTTAAACACTCACCAAGTGCCTCTAGTTGTGATTTAGAGATGAGGTTTTGCTCCATTCTCTGGTCATTATTTGTGTATATATATTCATAATATTATTATGAATATATATACACAATTCATAATATTATTATGAATATATATACACAATAAAATAAAAAAATATATATTATTCATAATATATTTAGCTAATATTGCTTGTGTATAGAAGCTGGTATTGTCTCTTAACCAATGGATGGGGTTATAGAGGGTATGTTTGTGGTTGGTCTACATTAACATGATTTCTGTCTTCTGTCGAATGAGGCAAGAAGAGAAAACATATACATATGAGAGAAGGAAAACCAATCAACCAACCAACAACCAACAAAGAACAATGAAAAAAAAAAAATAATAGAGAAAATATTTTTTAAAAAGCAGACAATAGATAGAAAAAGATTGCAAAAACCAAAGGGAGACAAGAGGGAGAGGAAAATAAAATAATAAAAGAGAGATCATGAAGAGAAAAAAAAAGAACTAAGCACAATTAGGGAGAGGAATGAGTAAGGGAGGGCGGAGAAAATGAGGGAAAACAAAGAAGAAAGAAAGAAGCAGTGATGATTGGGAGATTTAAGCAGAGAACAATGAAAGGGGAAAGAAAAGGTTATAAGTAAAGGATAAACAAAAAGAGACAATGAAAGGGGGAAAAAAAAAGGTAAATGTAAGACCCAGAAAGGAGAAAATTCTGAGTTTTCTGCCAGTCAAGAACTCATATTCTGGGTGGGAAAGGGTTGAGATGAGATGGTAGCCTTCATGTGTACATGGAGTTCTTGTAGGGCTAGGAGTTTTCTGTTCTCAACACCCAATCTGGAAAACATTTATGCAGGTCCCAATGCCAATGGAGCATCAGGGTATTTCCATCCTAGAGCTGATGTTTTGAAGTCCTTCAAGTCCAAGGCTGATTAGAACTGGTTCTACAGTTCTGGAAAGACCAAACCTGAATCCAGGTGATGGTGATGTTTATTCCCCACATACTTCAAAGTAACTTCATGAGCTTCCTTGGGACTCTATGTGGGTGGGGACTGTTCAAAATTCTGAACAGCAGGGTAATGTGCAGAACAAGAAAAATAATTTCACTTTTCTCTTGATCAACAAGTGGTATGCCTCTGCACCACTACAGCCCTCTTGGCTTCAAAGTTGTTTATGAAAGTGCAAGATGGCCACATCACACTATGCCTGGCCAGCCAGCACAGATCACCGGTCTCTCTCTTTTTTTTTTTTTCTCTCTCTCCTCCATTCATCTGTTACTCTGCTTCTTTTAGTGAGTGCTAATGCAGAGCTAGCTTTTCAGATTTAGAGCAAGGTATGCCTGACACAAGCCATGGTATTTTCAATAACCTCATATGCATGTGAAAGTTGGACAGTGAACAAGGAAGATCATAGAAGAATTGATACATTTCAGTTATGGTGTTGGAAGAGAATATTGAAAGTACAATGGGCTGCCAAAAGAACAAAGAGTGTGTGTTGGAATAAGTACAGCAAGAGTGCTTCTTGGAGGCCAGGATAGCCAAACTTCATCTCTCATACTTCGGACGTATTTTCAGGAGGGATTAGTCACTGGAGAGGGATATCATGTTTGGTAAAGTTGAGGTCAGATAAAAAGAAGAAGACTGCCAACTAGATGGATTGGCAAAGTGATTTCATCAATTGGCTGAAGCGTGACAACAATTATGAGGTTAGCCCAGGGCCAGGCAGTGTTTCGTTCTGCTGTGCATAAGGTCACTATGAATTGGTACTGACTCGATGGCACCTAACAACAACAACAATATGCCTAAATTGGATTAAGGTGAATAGCTTCCTCCTCCTTAAAAAATGGCTCACAACTGCTTACAGCAGTTGAATGCTTGCAGCTATTTTACTGCATTTTCAGTTGTGCCCCATCAGTCAATGAATAATCTGAAAGCATTACTAAATTAACATCATTTTGATCAACTTTAATTTGAAGAAGCAGCTCTTCCCTAGTCCTGTTTTGAGGGACAACATACCTGAGGTGCTCATCTTCTGGCATGATATCTGACTATGTTCTCCTATTATATATATATATGATACTGGTGGCATTGCTTCCAGCATCACAGGAACACATAGGTACCACAGAATGACAAAGAGACGGGCAAGTGACAGCTCTGGAATATGGAAATCTGTACTTTTTTTTTTCATTATAATCTTTCTGTTATTATTTGTTTTTGTAATATGTAATAAATCCCAGTTTATGGAAGAGGCTCATGAGAGATGTTTTTATAATTTATTGGGAGTTAAGTAGTACTCTTACAAATATTACATAATTTCTGTTGTTTATTATTACAAGATCACAGAAGAGCTTAAAAGAGAAATAAAACTCCAGTTTCCTTGTTCAGAATGAGATTATTTTGCATTCACTAATTTGCAAGAATAATCCATGTATTCAAAGATATTTTCTGTATATTAAATATATAGCAATCATTTTTAAATGTCATTAAAACACAAAACATTTCTTAAAGTGAATGCCAAATGTTTTAAAGCATATTGGGACTAAAGACTACTTTCTCAGTTCTTTACCTTTGGAATAACCTTTATATCACAGAATTTATTTTCTCTTTATTTTCTGTTGTTTTCATTGGGACAATTGGTCTTCTGTGAACTGTACATAATATCTAGAAGCAAGAGTCTTTTTGTTTGATTTTGTTCTTATACTTTTAATATCTCTTCAAACCTTCAATAAAGGTATTTAAATCATATACACAATTCAGCATTTCTTTCTATAAAAATTCAAGTTAAGAGAGCACATTTCACATGTGAATCCATAAACTTGAGTAACAGCTATTTGGAAAACCATGGACACAACCATCACAATAGATCCTGACATCAAATACATCACAAGCAAGTATAGGTAGTTTCTAACTCTTTTCACAGGATAGCTCATATAAGACAGGCACTGCTTCCAGGAAAATTACCATACCTCTTAATATGCTAACAATATACACAGAATAGCATAAATAGGTTTTGATCAGTGGACAGGTCTCCTCATGTTGCTGTCAGGTGCCATCGAGTCAGAACCGACTCATAGCGACCCCATGCACAGCAGAAGGAAACAATGTCCAATCCTGGGCCAACCTCACTACCGCTGCCACACT
>NW_006408663.1:7858273-7862943 GCF_000296735.1 Chrysochloris asiatica | reverse complement strand
CCTTTTCAATTTGTCATTCCCTGCATAGTAAACCATGTGGTTATCAGATTCAAAATGGCCAATACCAGTCCATTTGAGCTCACTAATGTTTAAGATATCGATGTTTATGTGTTCCATTTCATTTTTGACAACTTCCAGTTTTCCCAGATTCATACTTTGTACATTCCATGTTCCGATTTTCAATGGATGTTTACTGCTGTTTCTCTTCATTTTGATTTGTGGCCCATCAGCAAATGAAGGTTCTCTGAGCTTTTCTCCCCCGAGCTTAACTCTATTCACATCATCATGGTTAACTCTACTTTGTGGAGGCATTTTTTTCCCCAGTCGCATTCTGAGTGCCTTCCCACTTTCCGTTCCTATATCTGACAGTGTTTCTCTGCTATTCATAGAGTTTTCAGGGACTAGCGATTTGAAAGTAGTTCATCACTCTTTCTTCCTAGTCTGTCTTTGTTTGGAAGCTCATCTGAAACCTGTCCACCATGGGTGACCCTGCTGGTTATTTAAAATGCCGGTGGCAGAGCCCTCAGAATCACAGCAACTCATACCACCACAGCACGATAGACAGATGAGTGGTCTCCTCATAGCACATGTAAAAACAAATAATACTTGTAAGTATAAAATGTATATGATATCTGCACCCATTGACCACCGAAAATATGTCAGCATAGGATCAGGAGTGATACAGGGCTAAATCCTGGACATAAAGAAGCAGATATAGCCACATTTTGTTTATCATGATGTGAAGAAGTTGCAATTATTAGATGAAATAAAAATTCATGTTTTCCCCAGATTTAAACATGAACAGATTTGGATGATTTATAATTGCTGTCATCCAGAAGCAGATGTGATATAGTTGTCATTGCCTGCCCTAGTGGATCAAAAATTATAGAACGAGTGTCAAAAACCTGGATGAAAATCATGGCAAGAATAATATAGCTTTCTTTTAAGAAATGGTGACTCACTAATGTTTATGTTGGGACAAAGAATGATTATGTTTGGAAAAAAACAGACACTGATGATTCAGAAAGTTGAACTCTGAATGTAAAGAAGTTTTGTCTTAGAATTGTATGATTTAAGTGATTTATTCTACTTATATTTTTGCACTCTGTGCAAACATGAGGAATTAACCATTTAAATAACAATAAAATAGAAACTAAATAAACAGCATACAAATATTTAAATTGCCAGAGACGCCACCGCTTTTCTTTTAGTGATACACACTGTAATGATTCATATATTATAGGTGGCATCATAAATTTTTTATTAAGTGTCATTGAGTCAGCTCTGATTCATAACAACCCTATATAGGGTTTCTAAGGAGTGACTGGTAAGATTGTACCTTCTTGTTAGTTGTCCAGTATTTATCTAACAAGGCCACACTAGTACACTGTCATTTGTTGGTAAGTTTCACTGAGTCAGTTCTGACTCATAGCAACATTGTATATAGTTTCCAAGAAGCAGCTGTTGGGTTTGAACTGAAGACCTTGTGGTTTGCAGTCCATTGTTTATCCTACAGTGCCACACCATCATAGACCTAATAAAATTCACCATTCTGAAATGGATCCTGGTCACAGTGAAATTAAAACTAATCTAGAGATGCTGTGGTACAGACTGGGAAACATGAACTAAACTGATCCCATAAGCAAACAGGGTTAAATTCTAGTCTTATCTACCACTCCATAGAAAGAATAAGTAAAGGAACCAGGGTAATAATAACTTTTTCTACAACATGAGGTGGTTGAGGCCAGACCCACATACACAAGCCATGAATTCAGCATGATTTCACAGCAGAATCGATCTCTTATGCAAAAGATATTTTGGCAATGCCAGCAGTTTATCCCCATTACCTGATGACTACCAGAGACTAATGCACAGAAATTTTTCCCAGCACAATGAATTCTGTCCTAAAGAAGACAACATTGAGATTGAGATTTAGCATGAAGAACTATATCTTATGAAGGATGTATGTTATTCTCTGGATCTATGCAGTGTGAAATGAAAAATGCAAAAATAAATGGCCTGGAGTTGAGTAGTACATTCACTTTTCATTTACCTCAAAACTTAATACAAATTCACAACACTTCAGGCTAATAAATCTGTCTAGGGAGTACTTCAAAGAGCTAGAAATACCTAGCAAAACAAGTAACATTGACAGAAGAAAGATGAAATTGGGGGTGGGGTGCACACAGAGATGATTGCTTTACTTAAAGGAAGAAGGATAAATACTTTTAACTGATGGTATGTGGAGGGCATTACAGAAAAGAAAAGTAAAAAAAAAAAAAAAAAGTAGAAGAAGATACATAACATATAATATAACCTGCCTGTGTAGAAAAATCTGCTTCTTGATCACGATTACAGTATACCTAGGCCACATGAACAAGATACAACCTTCATTGATTAGTACTATTTGTTATGCAGTATCAATCACCCTTCTGAAATGGGTTGGGAATAATCTAGAAGCTTCAGATATTTAATGAATGTGTTTTATTATCACTGAGTCATGTATAGGATGCAATTTGAGGGATATTCTTCTTGGAGTGGACAAAATTATACAATAGGGCGACTGGTGAAATGAAAAACAATTTTTTCATTACCTGGCAAAAACAGTTCCCTTTGAAAAGAGTTTTTCCCTCCTTGATCCCATGAGGTGGAGGTTAAATATATACAAGTGTTGATTCATAAGACAATGTAAGTTGGTGAATCAGATCAGGCCATAGGATACAGTCCCAAGAACTGGAAGTCAAACAATGACAAACCAGATGCAGAATCCAGAGCAAGAGAGCAATTTTGCCAAAGCATTTCTATAAATTGGACTAGACCAAACCCTTCAAGAAACTAAAATGATAATTTGAGTCACACCCTCTAGTAAGGTGGGGACAAAAGATACATCTCACCTTCATACGTCCTCATTAATATAACAAACAACTCACTCCAAAATGAGACCACAACCATAGGCATAATTGTTGCTGATAATTGCTGCCTATATAGGGTTTCTGAGGTGGGATTGAACTGATGGCCTTGCTGTTAACAACCCAGTGCTTATCTTATAGTGTCATACCAGGACTCCAAGCATAGGTAGTTTTGTTGTGGTTATTGTGCCATAGAGTTGGTACAGACTTATAGCAACCCTATGCACAACAGAAAGAAACACTGCCCAGTCCTGGGACAAACTCAAAATTGTTGCCACTCTTGAGATGATTGATGCTACTACTTTGTCAATCCATCTCACTGTGGGTCTTCCTCTTTTTCTCTGACCCACCATCTTACCAAACAATATCTTTCTCCAGATACTGATCCCTCCTGGCAATAGGTCCAAGGTATGAGAGACGAAGTTTGGCCATCCCGGCCTCCAAGGAGCACTCTGGCTATACTTCCACACAGATCTGATTGTTCTTTTGGTAGCCCACAACACTTTAAATACTCTCCTCTAACATGGTGGAATGCATCAATTCTTCTACAGTTGTCTTTATTAACTGACTATTTTTCACATGCATATGAGGTTATTTAAAATACCATGGCTTGGGTCAGGCACATCTTAGTCTTCAAGCTGACCTCTCTGCTCTTCAACACGTTAAAAAGGTCTTGTGAAACAGATTTGCCTAATGCAATACATCATCTAATTTCTTGACTGCTGTTCCATGAACATTGATGATTGATCCAAAAAGAATAAAGTACTTGACAGCTTCATTTTTTTTCTCCGTTGATAAGAATGTTGTTAATTGATCCAGGGGTGAGGATTTTTGTTTTCTTTACTTTGAGATGCACTCCATACCAGTCTTTGATCTTCATCAGTAAGTATTTTAAGTCCTTTTCAATTTCAGGAAGCAAGGTTGTATCACCTGCATATCACAGGTTATTAATGAGTCTTCCTCCAATCCTGATGCCATGTTTTTCTTCATATAACCCATCTTCTCAGATTATTTGCTCAGCATACAGGTTGAATAAGTATCGTGAAAGATTACAACCCTGTTGCACACATTTCTTACTTTTAATCCATTCACTTTTCCCACATTCTGTTTGAACAACTGCCGCTTGGTCCATGTATAGATTCCTCATGAGCACAATTAAGTGTTCAGGAACACTCATACTTCGTAATGTTGTCCATTGCTTGTCATGATCCATACAATTGAAAGGCTGTGTGTAGTCAATAAAGCACTGATAAACAGCTTTCTGTTATTCTCTGATTTCAGCCAAGATCTGTCGGACATCAAAAATGATATTTCTCATTTCATGTCCTATTCTGAATCCTGCACCAACCTCTGGGAGTTCTCTGTCAATGGACTGCAGCCATTTATGTATTGCCTTTAGTAAAACTTTACTTGCATGGACTATCAAAGATATTGTCCAATGATTTCTGCATTCCGTTGGCTCACCTCTCTTTGAAATGGTCACAAATACAGATCACTTCCAATCAGCTGGCCAAATAGTTGTCTTGGAATAGATGAGTGAGTATCTCCAGTGCAACCTCACTTTCTTGAAAGATTTCAATTTTTATTCCATTAATTCCTGGTAATTTGTTTTTTGCCAATTCCTTCAATGCAATATGCTACCTCTTTAAATGGTTGAACATCAACAATTTGCTTTTGGCATATTGACTATGTGTATTCCTTTCATCTTCCTTTGATGCTTTCTGCATCATTCAATGATTTGCCCAGAGAATCCTTCAATAA
>NW_006408663.1:7855510-7856968 GCF_000296735.1 Chrysochloris asiatica | reverse complement strand
CCTGCCTTTCAGCTTGCATCAAACTTGTGTGTCTGTTTCTTTGTGTCTGTATTGTCTCTTTGTCTCTATGCTATATCTTTTGCCTATCAGACCTCCCAACTTCATGCAACCCACTCTTCTGTCGAGGCAAGACCCCGACATTCCTGGTACTCCAAGTGGGACATTCTGAAAATTAGAAATGGATGTACATTAAATGATTTCACCAGAAGAGTTAAAGCAAAGCTCACAGAATTGGAAAAAAAAAAACAAAAAACACTTTTTTCAATGACATCAGATAAGGGACGAATTTCTAAAAATTGGTATGAAACTACAATAGCTCTACAAGAAAAAACAAATAACCCAATAAAAAAATGGGTACAGGATATGAACAGACACTTCATCAAGGAAGAGACTTAGGCAGCTCAACAAACATATGAAGAAATGTTTATGATCATTAGCTATTGTTGTTGTTGTTAAGTCCAACTCATAGTGACCCTGAACAGGATTTCTGAGGCTGTAAATTTTTACAGGAGCAGAACGCCTCAGAGACATTCAAATGAAAACAACAAAGAGATATCATTTCACACAGGCAACAATAGGAAAATTTAAAAGGCAGAGGACAATACATGCCAGCAGGAATGTGGAGAGACTGGGACCCTCCTACATTGCTGGTGGTAATGAAAAATGGTCCAACCACTCTGGAAAACAGTATGGTGTTTCCTCAAAAAGTTGGGAATAGAAATATCTTTGTATCCAGAAATTCCTCTACTAGGTATATATATCCACAGGAATTATAAGCCATATGCTTATATGCTTATGAGCTATATGCTCACCAATGTTCAAAACAGCACTACTCACAATTGTCAAGAGATGGATACAGCCAAATTCCCCATTAATGGAAGATTGGATAAACAAACTATGGTACACAATGGAATTTTATGATACACTGAAGAATAACAAGGAAGCTGCAAGCCACCACATAACATGGATGCACCTTGAGGACATTATGCTGAGTGAAATTAGTCAGTAACAAAAGGACAAATATTGCATAAGACCATTATTGTAAAAGATTAAGAAAATATACCCCAAAAATCTTTTGTTAGTTATCAGTGGAGCTGGGGTGAGAGGGCTGGGGAGGTGGTGGAGGGATGAGACTGAAGAATACAGAGTAGGGGGTAGATGCATCATAGTTCAGGAGTTGGAGAAGGCAATACACAATAAGGGGGATGGGGATGGAGGAACAAGGTAGATATGGGAACACTGAGACTTATTTCCACTGGCTAAATGGGACAGAAGTGATTAGTGATGTATGTTCACTCTTAGAACAATGGTGCTTTCTGATACAGGGATCAAAGCATAGTCTGAAAAGTAGAAATAATGTTAAAATGCTTGACTGTGTTATGAATATTGGTTTTCCATTACAATTATTATAAAATACTCAGTTGAGTGGGATAGAAAGGAAAGTGGGGAAACATGATT
>NW_006408663.1:7849906-7854385 GCF_000296735.1 Chrysochloris asiatica | reverse complement strand
ATAGGAACACTGAATGTTTTAAAATTAAGAAAGGTGTGCAACAAGGTTGTATTCTTTCACCATACTTATTCAACCTGTATGCTGAGCAAATAATCTGAGACGCTGGGTTATATGAAGAAAAATGTGGCATCAGGATTGTAGGAAAACTTATTAACAACCTGTGATATGCAAATGATACAACCTTTCTTGCTGAACATGAAGAGGACTTAATAAAATACTTAGTGATTAAGATCAAAGAGCACAACCTTCAGTATGGATTGTATCTTAATGTAAAGAAACCAAAATTCTTTACTACTGGACCAATAAATAACATTCTTATCAAGGGACAAAAGATTGAAGTTGTCAAGTACTCATTCTTCTTGGATAACTGGTTGTTGTTGTTGTTAGGTGCCATAGAGTCGGTACCAACTCATAACAACCTTATGCACATCAGAACAAAACATTACCCGATTCTGGGCCAACCTCACTATTGCTGCCACACTTGAGCCCATTGATGCTGCCACTTGGCCAATCCATCTCGCTGGGGGTCTTCCTCTTTTCTCTGACCCTAACTATGATATCGTTCTCCAGTGACTGGTGCCTCCTGACAATATGTCTGAAGTATGAGAGACAAAGTTTGGCATTTCTGGCCTCCAAGGAGCACTCTGGCTGTACTTCTTCCAACACAGATCTGTTGGTTCTTTTGGTAGCCTATGGTACTTTCAATATTCTCCTCCAACACCAAAACTCAAATACTTCAATTCTTCTACTGTCTTCTTTATACTGATTAACTGATTAGAATACTTAAAAGAGTTTCTAGAACTTGTCCGGTGAAATAGACTTCTTATGGGGCCTTTGCAGTGTATAGGACCTTAGGTGGAACCCTGAGCCACATCCAGAACTTTCTGAGCTGGGATAGTCTCACAAGAAGACCAGCCTGGAAGATTTAGAGCAACAGAAGATACATCTTCAAAGGAAAATCAGCAGGAAAAAACAAAACAGAGATGGCAGTATGATTGGCTACTACAAAAACAATCAAGTTGTTCTCTGAGGAGCCATCAAAGCAAGCAATCAAGTTCCTTCAGCACAAAACCCCCTCCAGTACTGAAATTCAAAGGGAACACATTAGCAGGTATGTAAGCTTGTTGGTGACCACATCAATCTACTGGTGAGTGGAAGTGGGGGCAAGGCAGAAATGGGCTGAGTTCAACCATGTTCCATAGACTTCCTCTGACCTGGAGATGTGAGAGAGAAGAAGATGACTAGTTGGTCCGAATATGGTGAAACTTGAGGATCTTGAGCCTATGAGCAAGGACATAGCCATAGAGGGTTAGAACAGAGAGTGAAGCATCTCCAGCTGATATGAAGTGAGAGGAGACGCACAAGAAAGTTCAAAATTGCAGATAGTACCTATTTGACCTAGCCTCGATGGCTTGATAATCAAAATTTGACTAGAAGAAGAGGAAAAAAACAAACAATTTTTGATGAAGGAAACAAGTGTAAATTGCTACAATTTGATCGACTTGACCTATACTGATGGATGTAATAGTTCAAGGTACAACTGAGAGGGATGGCCTGCACTTCAAGTATCAATCCTATGTCCTGTGTATCCAGATGGAAAACTTTATCTTTGGCTACTTAAAATGAGGGGGCAATAGAGGCATGAAATGACTGGCTTACAAGTTTTCAAGGGAGAGTTTAGTTTAAGAGTATGTGGGGCAGGGTAGAATTCCCACTGAATAGTTTTCATCTGGCTAGACTGGTCTGGTGAAAGGAGATGGGGATAAGATTTTTAGGATTCAATAGTGAGTAATTGTTATCATGACTAATTGTAACCATCACAACTGTAAATATAGAGGTTTTGTAACAAAAATGAAGGAGTAGTTAATCATACAGTCCAGAACCAGAGGACCCTAGGACCAACAAGAGAGAAGAGCACAGTCATAGTGCTTCTCTGTCAAGAGAAGCTGAGACATCAGAAATGGATGCAGAGATGAGGACATGGAGAGAGGGAGCAGCTGAGAGCTCTGGACTTATGGAAAGAGAGGGACTGGGTGCTGGCAGCCAGGAGGCATGCTTGCAGAATGTGCCTTCTGGTGGTTTAAATTACTATGTATTCTTGAGTATTTTTGTGTACCTTCCCACAAACAAAGCAAAACAAAATATCAGAAAACCAGAGAATAGAAGCAAATACTTTTGAGATGATGCACTGATGAGATTGTAATCACTGCACTGAAATGATGGTGCAAAGCCAATGTTCTCCCACGTAAAATATCACTCAGGTCAGAATAACAGCTTAATAAATAAATAAATAAATAAATAAATAAATAAATAAATAAATAAATAAATAAATAAAAAAGGCAAGGTATATGCCAGGGCTATATTAATTCATCCTACTTATTCAATCTATATGCTCAACAAATATTCTGAAAAACAATTATATGAAGAAGATATGGCATCGAGATTGGTGAAAGACTCATTAACAGCCTGCAATATGCAGATAATACAACCTTGCTTGTTGAAAGCAAGTAAGACTTAAACCACTTACTGATGAAGATCAAAAACCACAATCTTTGCTATGGATTGCACCTCAATGTAAAGGTAACAACAATCCTCAAAACTGGACCAATAAATAACATAATCATTAATGAGGCAAAATTTGAAGTCAAAGACTTCATTTTTCTTGAATTTGCAATTAATGCTCATGAAAGGAACAACCATAATCAAAGATGTATTTCATTAGGCTAATCTACTTCACAAGGACTCTTTAAAGTGTCCAAGAGCAAAGATGTCAGTTTGAGGACTAAGGTGTGACTGACTCAAGCCATGGTATTTTCAGTATGTGTGTGAAAGTTGGACAGTGAATAAGTAAGACCATAGAAGAATTGATGTATTTGAGTTATGGTGTTGGAGAAGAATATTGAAAGTACCATGAACTGCCAGAAGAACAAACATATTTGTATTGCAAGAAGTACAGTCAGAATGCTTCTTAGAAGCTAGGATAGCCAGACTTTGTCTCTTATACTTTAAACATATTATCTAAAAGGACCATTCCTGGAGCAGCGCATCATACTTGGCAAAGTGGACGGTCAGCAAAAAAGAGGAAAATCGCCAATGAGATGAATTGGCCCAGTGGCAGAAGTAATGAGTTTAAGATTAACAAGACTTGCGAGGATTGTGCAGCACTGGTCAGTGTTTTGTTCAGTTGTGCATAGAGTTTTTATGAGTTATAGCTAATTTGATGGCACCTAACAACAGTTTTCCTCATGGAAGATATGCTTCAGCATTCTTAACAATGGGATGTTTAAATGATTCAAGGCATCTTCAAACATGAGTTAAACAAATCACTTTTCCCCTTATTGATATTGTTTAATTATATCTCTCTAACTTAATAACTCCCTTTTTTCAGTATAAAGATAACTTGTTTCTTCCAAGTGATATACATATATTCAGACAGTCCATTGTCTACAAAGCAGTTACTAGCTGTAATCTAAATCTTGTCAAAGTTAAAAACAATTTAGGAATACATGTAAATAGATTCCTGTATATGTCCAGGAATTGGGCACAAAGCATCTTTCTGCAGTTATTTCAGACGAGATCCACAATTACAGTTAAACCACTTAATTTTCTTATATTTGTTCACTTATTTATTTTTCTAGTCATTGGCTAAAAAATAATATCTAGGATATTTTCAAGATATAAAAAAATTAAAATTCAAGATTTATGGAAACTCAATTATTGCTGTTGCTGTTGTTAGGTGCCTTTGAGTCGGTACCAACTCATAGCGACCTTATGCTCAGCAGAACGAAACATTGCCTGATCCTGGGCCAACCTCACTATTGTTACCACATTGAACCCATGGATGCTTGCAGTTTGCCAATCCATCTATCTGGGGACTTCCTCTTTTTCTCTGATCCTCCACTTTACCAAACATGATATCCTTCTTGAGTGACTGGTCTCTCCACACAATATATCCGAAGTATGAGAGATGAAATTAGGCCATCCTGGCCTCCAAGGAGCACTCTGGCTACACTTCTTCCAACACAGATATGTTGGTTCTTTTGGTAACCCATGGCACTTTCAATATTCTCCTTCAACACCATAACTCAAAAGCATTAATTCTTCTACAATCTTCCTTATTGATTATCCAGCTTTCGTATGCATACAAGGTTATTGAAAATATAATGGCTTGGGTCAGGCACAACTTAGTCTTCAATTTGACATTTTTGCTCTTCAACACTTTAAAAAGGTCTTGTGCACCATACCTAATGCAATATGATGTTTGATTTCTTGACTGCTGCTTCCATGAGTGTTGATAGTTGATACAAGAAGAATGAAGTCCTTGACAACTTCAATCTTTCCTCTGTTGATAAGAATGTTGTTTATTGATCCAGTGGTGAGAAGTTTTGTTTTCTTGACATTGAGATGTAATCCATACTGAAGGTTGTGCTCTTTGATCTTCATCAGTAAACATTTTAAGTCTTCTTCACTTTCAGCAAG
>NW_006408663.1:7838137-7849422 GCF_000296735.1 Chrysochloris asiatica | reverse complement strand
TTGTTGTTGTTGTTACCTTTAGTAAAACTGTCTGATGATATCCACATTCCATTGGATCACCTCTCTTTGGAATGGGCACACATACTTATCTCTTCCAATCAGTTGGCCAAATAGTTGTCTTCCAAATTTCTTGGCAGAGATGAGTTAGTGCCTCCAGTGCAGCCTCACTTTCTGGAAAGATATCTATTTTTATTCCATCAATTCCTGGTGCCTTGTTCTTTGTCAATTAATTATTTCAGTGCACCTTGAACTTCTTCCTTCAGTATCATTGGCTCTTGATCATATGCTACCTCTTGAAATGGTTGAACATCATCCATTTTCTTTTGGTACGATGACTGTGTGTATTCCTTCCTCCTTCTTTTGATGCTTTCTGCATCATTCAATAATTTGCCCAGAGAATCCTTCAATAACAGAAATCAAGGCTTGAATTTTACCCCAATTGCATTTTGAGTACCTTCCAACCTGAAGGGCTCATTTACCAGCACTATATCGAACAGTGTTTCTCTGCTATTCATAATGTTTTCAGTGACTGAAGATTCGGAAATAGTTTGTCACTCCTTCTTCCTAGTCTGTCTTGGTCTTAAAGCTCATCTGAAACTTGTCCACCGTGGGTGACCCTGCTGGTATTTAAAATACAGGTGGCATAGCTTCCAGAATCACAGCAACTCACAAGCCACCACAGTATGACAAACTGACAGATGAGTGGTGGTTAATTATTGCAGGATAATAAAAGTCTCAATTCACCAAAATGCATCTTTTGTAATACTTGTGAAACCACTGAAAGTGAAAATTGAATATATGGCATCAGAGAACTTGGCTTCAAATTCTACTCCACCTTGGACAATTTACTTACTTCCTATGTCTTGTATTTTGCTGTTTACATAATGAGGATGCTCATAGTTTTGGTGAACCTTAAATGAAAACATTGGCCAGTTATTATCATAACTGCTTTATAATGTGTCCAAAATATGTGAGAAATATATAACAGGAGTGACTTTGATTGCTGAAAATGACTTACCCCCCAAAATTCAGAAAGATTTATATTTGGAATACAGAATTCTTGTGTACTTAAAGCAAGTACAAGGACATTATTGTGCCCTGAGTGGTCATGGAAGTACATGTCAACATAGAAAATGTGCTAATACTTCTAAGTTCCATAATATCTTCAAGGTATATGGCTCAACTGCAATCCACTATAGACTGTAATTGCTTCTTTTCGTGAAAATGTCCTGGCCAAGCCCTTAGACTACATAGAAGTAGAATATGTTGATGGCTGCTATTTCCTTTCTGCTCTACCCGAATTCCATAATCAAAATATATTGCTTCAGTTAAATGATTTTCTGATGTTAGCGATGACCACATAATTTTGCTCTATATTGCTGTACCTGGTTGAAAATATTGAGATTAACCTATAGAACACATTTTCTTTTTCTATTGCACTTTATTCACTGAAATGATAGTGCTGTGGATATTTTACTCCTCTTAGAACAAACCAGACAGTGTAGAAAAAAGAGTAATTTTCTGACAGTACATACTCATTTTGGAATGATACAAGACTGCCTATATAATAGAAATTCTAGTATGACATTGTGTGATAGGCACTAGATTGCAAGTCCAATTTGAACAGAATGATTAGTGGTTTAAAACCACCAGTTGCTCTTCAGAAAACTAACAGCTTCTCTATGAGTCAGAACTGACTCCATGGCATGTAACAATAATACAATGACAAAAAGAAAAGAAAATAGAAAGCTTTTTATTCAGTATCCAGTGTTAGAAACACTTTGCAAGAAGCTAAGGAGCCCCAATGGCACTGTGAGGGTAAGCACTGGTCTGCTAACAGCAAGGTCAGCAGTTCAAACCCACCAATAAACTCACTATGAGTTGGAATGACACCACAGCTACTAACAACAACAAAAAATAACCTAGTAAGGATACATTCCTCAACCTCATACATCTCACCCTCTCAGAACTTAATGATTGTGTTGTTGCTAGGTCCCATCGAGTCATTTCTGAGCAACACTATCCACTACAGAATGAAACAGTACATGATTCTATACCGTCTTTTCAGTTGTTGTTATGCTTGAACCCATTTCTGTTGTCACTGTGCAAATCCATTTCATTGAGGGTCTTCTTAATTTAAAAATTTTTTTTTAAATTTCATTGACCCTCCACTTTATCAAGCATAACATACTTCTCCATGAACTGTCCAAAATATGGGAAATGAAATTTCCCCATTCTGCTTTCTAAGGAGCATCCTGGCTGTAATTATTTCATCACAGATTTGTTTGTTCTTCTGGTACTCCAAAGTACATGTAATATTTTTCTCCAAACTGTAATTTACATGCCTCAGTTGTTCTACAATCAGCCTTATTCATTGTCCAACTTTCATAGGCATATACACCACTGAAAATACTATGGCTTCAGTCAGGCACACCTTAGTCCTCAAATTGACATCTTTGCTCTTCAACACTTTAAAAGTGGTCTTGTGTAGCAGATTTCACTATTTGCTTTCTTTACTGCTGCTTCCATGAGTGTTGACAGTGATTCCAAGCAAAATGAATTCTTTGATAACTTCAATCTTTCCTGCATTTATCATGTTATTTATTGGTTGAGTGGTGAGGATTTTTGTTTTCTTTAAATTGAGGAACAACCAATATGGGAAGCTGTGGTCTTTGATCTTCCTTATTAAGTATTTCAAGTCCTCTTGGTTTTCAGTAAGCAAGGTTATATCATTTGCATATCCCAGGTTGCTAATTAGACTTTCACTGTCCTGGTGCACATTCTTCTTCATATAATCCAGTTTCAATATACAGACTAAATAAATATGGTAAAAGAAAATAACCCTGGTGCACATATTTTCTATTTTTAAATCATTCAGTTTCCCATTGTTCTTTTTGAACAATAGCCTCTGGGTTTATGTACAAGTTCCTCATGAGCACAATTAAGTGTTTTGGAACACCCAATTTTCTTAATGTTATCCACTGCTTGTCATGATCCACACAGTCAAAAGCCTTTTCATAGTCAATAAAGTGCATGTAAACAGATAGTTTTTAATATTTAGATAGTGGTTATGATCTTGACATAGTCCAAGATTCATCTTAATTATCAGACATTGTTAAGTGGTCATGCTATAAAACAATAATAAAGGAATCAAAAAAAATTATTGTTCTGTGAACTCAGGAAGAAACCTATGTGTAAGAAAATTCACAAGTGTGTGGTATCCAACCCACAAGTGTTTTTGTTTTGTTTTGTTTTTATTGTGAATTGGTTACAGGGCAGATCATCAGTTTTATATTCAACAAATAATATTCTTTGTTTCATTATGGTGATTTAATCCCCTCCATTTACCATCATTTAACAGTAATTCCCTCTATTCATTTTAACTTTAAAAATGTTTTTAAACACTCAGGCATATATAATAATTTAAACCACCAAAGGGCACATTCTGCAAGCCTGCCTCCTGGCCACCAGCTCTCAGTCCCTCTCTTCCCATGAATCTAGAGTCTTGAGCTGCTCCCTCTCTCCACGTCCCCATCTCTGCCTCTGACTCTGGTGTCGCTGCTTCTCTGGATAGGATCCCGTATTCCACTTGTGCTTTTCTCCACCCTCTTAGGGTCCTCTGTTTCTGGATTGTAAGATTAACTACTTCCATGTTTTTGTTATAAAACTTCTACCTTTACAATTGTGACAGTTGTGATTAGTCATGATAACAATTACACACTATTGAATCATAAGAATCTTAATCACCATCTCTTTTACCAGATTCATCTAGACAAGATAAATACTATTTAGTGGGCACTCTATCTTCCACTACACACTCTTAAACTAAACTCCCTCTTGAAACCTTGTAAGCCAGTCACTTTATGCCTTTATCATCCCCTCATTTTAAATAGCCAATGTCTAAGTTGCCCGTCCCTATCTATCCTGTGTACACAGGGGATAGGAATGATACTGGATGTGAAGACTCCTTTCCTCTCTGTTGGTATTTTGAGCTATTTCATGCATGAGTATAGGTTAAGTTCATCAAATTGTAGCAATTTACCTTCATTTCCTTTATAAAAAAAAATATTTCTAATCAAGTCATCAAGGCTAGGTCAAATAGATATTATCTGCAACTTTGAGCTTTCTTGTGCATCTCCTCTCACTTCATATCAGCTGGATGATTCATTCTCAGCTCTAGCCTTTTGTGGCTATGTCCTTGTCCATGGGATTAGGTGTGACCACACTTTGGACCAACCAGCCCTTTCTCTTTTCTCTCTTATCTCCAGGTCAACGGGAGTCTATGGAATGTGGTTGAACTCAGCTCATTTCTTCTTTGTTGCCTTTTCCCCTCTTCCACTCACCAGTAGACCAATGTGGTTGCCAGCAAGCTTACATGGCTGCTCCTGTGTTCCCTTTGAATTTCATACTTAGAGAGGGTGTCTTTCCTGAAGGGACTTGATTGCTTTCCTTGATGGTTTCCTGGCAAACAACTTGCTTATTCTTGTAGTAACCAATCATTCTCCCATTTTTGTTTTGGTTTTTTCCTGATGATCTTTCTTTGAAGATGTGTCTTCTTTTGCTCTAGCTGTTCCAGGCTGGTCTGCTTGTTCTTTCAAGTGGGAATGTGCCACCTCAGAAGGTTCTGGATGTGGCTCAGGAGTCCACCTAATGTCCTATACACTGCAAAGACTCTGCAGAGGCCTATTTCACCAGGCAAGTTCTAGAACCCCTTTTAGGTATTCCAATCAATTATAGGATGAAAATGGGCTTTAAAACTTTCTATAATCATGTTTCCTGACATTCCCTTCTATCCCACTCAAGTGGCTATTTTCCAGTAGTAGGCAAGGGAAACCAATATTCATAAGACAGTAAAGCATCTTAGCATTATATCCCCTCTTCAGACTGTGCCTCTATCCCTGTATCACAAAGACCTGTCATTCCAAGGAATCCACAAGTTTTCTTTCTTTTTTTTTTTTTTTTTTAATTTGCAATTGTAACGTACAAGAAGTTCTGATAACTCAGCTAGGTTTTTTTTTTTTAGTTTCTTGCCTTATTTGGTCACAAAACTAAACCTATCCTGACATGCAATTATGTATATTATTTTAATTTATGTTGCATATTCACTCATTTTCCTTTAGTATTAAACTGTCTGGTTATGGAATGTTCTTATAATTTTGCCTTTCAAAATTATAAGAAGAGAATTCTGAAATACTGTTGTGTGGTTTTTGTTGTTAAGTGCTGTTGAGTTGGTTACAACTCACAGAGACCCTGTACAGGATTTCTGAGGTGAGAGTAGAAAGTTTCATCTTTCTCCAGCTGAGTACCTGGTGGGCTCGAACTGGTTACCTTTGCGTTAGCAGTCCAGTGCTTACCCTACAGAGCCCCTGTGTTTATCCACAGTGTTCCCAATATATGATTGTTATTGTTGTTGTTGGCTGTTGTTGTGAAGTGCCATCGAATCGGTTCCAACCCATAGCAACCCTGTATAGGGTTTCTGAGGAGCAGCTTCTGAGCTTGAACAACTGACCTTGCAGTTCAAACAGCTTTGCAGTCTGGCGCATTAGCCTATACACCACATCAGGAGTTGTTGTTGGTTGTGGTATTAAATGCTGTCAAGTTGATCCCTACTTATATGGTTCTGAGGATTCAAATCTTCTAGGGAGCATAAAGCTTAATCTTTCTACCATGGAACGGCTGGCAGGCTCAAACGGCACACCTTGTGGTTCACAGTCCCTTGCTTATTGTATGGAGCCTCCACACTCTCAATGTATGAAGTTGTTGTTGTTATGTGGCTAGACATGCTTATATTTTATATGAATTTTATTTTTAATCTCTCTAGTTATTCCTTTATAGGTCTTGTGAGCCAGTAATTTACCCTTTATCTTGCATTTTCATTTTTACTTTAAGTTTTGAATCAAATGGAACCACAAGTAAAATATAAAAATCATTTATATAGATCAATAATTTAAATATTTTGGATTTCTCCTATCAATTGAATTAAAAGCTCTTATAGGATAGTTTCAAGGATGCTTGGTGGTATAATTGGTTAACCATAGACCAGCTAACCAATGGTTAGTGGTTTGGAACTACCAGCCACTCAAAGGGAGAAAGATATTATAATCTGCATATGTAAAATTTACAACCTGGGAAATCCTATAGAGCAGTTCTACTCTTTCCTATAGGGTCACTATGACTGAAAATGGACTCAACTGAAGTGGGTTCGGTTTGGATTTTTTAGGTTCATTTTTGATCATTTGAAATTATTTGATTTGTCTGCAAAATCCTGTGCATAATCGAAAGAAAGTACTGAATATCATTTTATAATTTTAAATAATTATAATCACCTAACACATTTGTTAAGGAGCTCTGGTAGCATAGTGGTTCCGAATCGGGCTGCGAACCTTAAGGTCAGCGGTTTGAAACTATCAGCTGCTCCGTGGGAAAAAGATGAGGCTTTCTACTCCCGTAAGGATTTACACCCTCGGAAACCCTGTACAGGGTCGCTATGGGTCGGAACCGACTCGACGGCACTTAACAACAACAACAACAACACATTTGTATATTTCTTCCTTCTAATTATTTTAACAAAAATGAGGGGGAAAAACAAATTATATACATTTATATATTCTTAGAGCATGATTATGTTAGGAAAGTTCTTCAGAGGATTTAAGCATAAAAGTATGGGGGCAATTATTATTTTAAGATAATAATTTTATATAAAAGCCACCAACATGCACTTATTTTATTCAAACTCAGTATTTTCTTTAAAATGTTATTTTAAAGGATAGATTAATGTGGTACACTCACATGGAAACAAAGTGCACTCTAATTTTAAGTTATTGATTGCATTCAAAGAGATAAGTGCAATAATTTTAAAAATTCAAGTTTACATAACTAACTTTCTTTTAAGATTATTTTATTTCCAAATGTATGAAAAACGATTGATTATATTATCTTTATTAATGTGGAAATGATCATGCTAGCGTTCAAATTGCCTGTCTTATATGTTTGTTTAATCAAGTATAAGATCTAAGTTATCACTTCTATTTCAAAAAGAAACCTTACTGAATAGCTTGTGATTTATAAATTTGAATTCTATGTCACAATTACAGGGAACATAATTAAGGCAAGTGGAAATTAATAATTGACTAAATTTTCCCTAAGATATCAGGTCAGAAAAACTAGCACCGTAAGCAGCTGTGAGGCTGCATATTTTTAGAATATTCTTTATTGTCTCCTGTTCAGTGAAACATCTGCTTCATTTTCCAAACTAGTAAAAAGTCTTCAAGCCCTAATAGAATCCACACTGAGTTTTATGGATCGTGTTAGTTGAGTTGTTTGCTTCCCTTTATTCATCTGAGGAACAGCTTTCTCATAAATCAACATCTAACTAGACAATTTGATAGGATGATTGTTGAAATTCCTGTTTACAAATCCTGAAAAAAATTTAAGATCATTTTCCTTTTAAAATGGAAACCTGTTAATTATTTTTAATAAGTTTCCAAATATTTGTGTCTGAGACACAGAATTGGAATATTGCAGTTAATGCATGGATAAAGGAATATTTTATTTTATTTTATTTCCTTCCTCATTAGTTGATTAAAATTTCTACCAAACAGATATTAGTTAATAATGATTTCAAATAAAGATCATCTCTTGTTAAAATTCCCTTAAGATAGCAAACTTTTTCCTTGAATCCGCATCATTATACTTCAACACTATGAGTTTTTTTTTTTTGTTTTTTTTTTAACCAATATCCTTAAAGAGTTCAAGCTCTGAGTATGGTCACTTGTGTGTCTTGTTGTTGTTAAGTATCATCCAGTCAGTTCTGATCCCATAGCAATCCTGTATAGGGTTTCCATGGAGCACCTAGTGAGCTTGAGTCTCCAACCACGTGGTTCAAACCAACTTTGCAGTCCACCACATTAACCCACAGCGCCACACCAGGAATTCTCACTCGTGTTTAGACAATACATGCTTTCTATGTAATATCGGGGAACTTGCTTAATTTTGTTATGCTTCAACTTTGTTCACCTGGAAAGAGAAAAGATTTATATTCATCTCAATATGGTCTTGGTTATTACTTAAAATGACCTTGACCTATTGTTGTTAAACACTGTTGAGTCAGTTCTAATGTAGCGAGATCCCTTATAGGATATCTGAACAGCCAAACTTGTGATTCCCAGTCCAATGCTTATCCTGAAGCACCACACCTTAATTATACTTAATACTGCTTAGTCCCCTAGGTGGTTGCTTTAGTTGTGTAGTTCAGCTATAACAGAAAATTCAAGTGACTTTAACAAGCAGCAATTAATTGTCTTACAGTTAAGACTTGATGTCCAAATTAGGTGTTCCAACTTAAGAGGAAGGCTTTGTCTCCCTCTGACAGCTCTGCTGGAAGATCTTTCTCTTATCAGCTTATTTCCTGGTTCCCTGAAAATCTCCAGGTGGCTTGGCATCAATTTTCTCCAACTCTGCTTGCTTAATCTACTCACTTTATATCTTGAAAATGATTAACAAAAGACTCAAGATATATAATCCTGAATTAATAACAGAGCAAAAACTACCCATTCCCAAGTGGGAATGGGTAGCATAGAAATTAGTATTTACAACACATAATTCTATGGGACAAAATTCCATATTAAATCCATAAAAATTGTACAAAATGGTAAGCATTTGACTACTATTCTAAGTGTTGAAGGTTCAAATCCAACCAGCTACACTAAAAAAAGAATGCTTGGTCATATTGTTTTGTTTGTTGTTAGCTGCCATCCAATCAGTATCAATTCATAGGAACTCTGTACACAACAAAATGAAACACTTCCTAGTCCTGCACCAACTTCACAATCGTTGGTACACCTAAGCTGATTGCTACTGACACTGCCAATAAACCTTGTTGGGGGTCTTCTTTTATTCCCTGATCTCCCACAATACCAAACATGATAGCCTTCTCCATGGCCTGGTCTCTCCTAATAATATGCCCAAAATATGAGATGCAAAGCCTGGCCATCCTGACTTCCAAGGAGAATTCTGGCTGTACTTTCAACACAGATTAGATTTTACTTTTGAAAGTCCATTATACTTTTAATGTTCTCCTCTAACCCATTACTCAAATATATCAACTCTTCTTTGGTCTTCCTCATTAACTGTCCAACGTTCCCATGCATATGAGGTTAGTGAAAATACAATGGCTCGTGTCAGGCACACCTTAGTACTCAAACTGAGATCTTTTCTCTTGAATACTTCAAACAAATCTGAAAAAGATTTGACTAATGCAATATGTCAAGTGACTGCTTGTTCCATGATGGTTGATCTGATCAAAACGAAGTCTTTGACAGCTTCAATTTTTTTTCTCAATTTATGGGGATGTTGTTTTTTTAGTCCAGTGGTGAGGACTTTTATTTTCTTTACTTCAAGGTGCAGCCAATACCAAAAGTATGGTCTTTGATATTCATCAGTATGTATTTTAAGTACTCTATGTTTTGAGCAAGCAAAGTTGTATCATCTGCATATCCCAGGTTGTTAATGAGCTTTCCTCCAATCCTGATGCCACATTTTTCTTCATATAATCCAGCTTCTTGGACTATTTGCTCAGCATACACATTGAATATGTATGCTGAAAGAATGCAACCCTGGCACACACCTTTCCTAATTTTAAGTCTTTCAATGTTCCCTGTCTATGACAGATTCTTCATGTGTACAATTAAGTGTTCCAGAATATTCATTCTATGCAATGTTGTTCATAACTTTTAATAATCCACATAATTGAAAGCCTTTGCATAGTCAATAAGGCACAGGTAAACATCTTTCTGGTATTCTCTGTTTTAAGCCAAGATGCATCTGACATCAGCAGTGATATCTTTTATTTCATGTCCTCTTCTGAATCCAGCTTAAGCCTCTAGGACTCTCTGTCAAAGTATGGTTTAAACTATTTTTTTTTATTATTATTATCTTCAGCAAAATATTACTTGCATTTGCTATAAATGATATTGCCCTATAATTCTGCATTCAGTTTGGTTACCTCTCTTTGAAGTGGACACAATTACAAATCTTTTACATTCAGTTAACTAGGTAGTTGTCTTCCAAATTTCTTGGCATATGTAAGCGAGTGCCTCCAGTGTTGCATCAATTTGTTGAAAGATTTCAATTTGTATTCCATTAATTCCTGGTGTCTAATTCTTTGCTAATGCTTTCAGTTCAGCTTGGACTTCTTCCTTCAGTATCATTGGCTCTTGATCATATGTTACCTCTTGAAATGGTTGAACATCGACCATTTTTTTTTTTGGTATGGTGACTCTGTGTATTCCTTCCATATTCTTATGATGCTTTCTGCATCATTCAGAATTTTGTCCACTGTTGTTGTTAAGTGTCATTGAGTGGGTTCTGACCCATAGCAACCCTGTATAGCGTTGCCACAGAGCAGCTGGTGAACTTGAACTGCTGACCTTGCTGTTCAAACCAACTTTGCATTCTGGATCATTAACCCACAGCGCCACACTAGGGGTCAATGTCGTCCATAGAATCCTTCAATATTTCAAGTCAAGGCTTGACTTCATTTCAGATACCTTAGCTTGAATAACGTTCGGTGTATTCTTCCCTTTTGGTTTTTTAACTCCAGGTTTTTGCACATTTTTGTTATAATATTTATTTTTGTCTTCTTGAGATAACTCTGAAATACTCTGTTCAGTTAATTTACTTTCTCATTTTTTCTGCTTGATTTAGCATCTCTACACTGGAGAACAAGTTTCAGAGTCTCTTCTGACATCCATTTTGATCTTTTCTTTCTTTCTTTTCTTCTTAATGACCTTTTGTTTTTTTCCTCTATGATGTTCTTGATGTCATCCAACAACTTTTCTGGTCTTCAGTCTTTAGTGTCTAATGCATCAAATCTGTTCTTGAGAGGATCTCTAAATTCAGGTAGGATACATTTAATGTCATATTTTGGCTTTCGTGGATTACCTGAAATTTTCTTCATTTTTAGCATGAAGTTGCATATGAGCAATTGATGGTCTGTTATACAGTCTGTCCTTGGCTTTGTTTTTGCTAATGATGTGGAGCTTTTCCATCATTTCCTTCCATGGCTCTACTCAATTTAAATTCTGTGTATTTCATCTGGTGAGGTCCATGTGTATAGTTATCTTTTATGTTTTTTTAAAGAAGTTATTTGCAATGAAGAAGTTATTGGGCTACAAAATTTTATCATGTGAACTCCAGCATCATTTCTATCACCAAGGCCAAGTTTTCCAATCACTGGTTCTTCCACTTTTTTTCCAATCTTTGCCTTACCATTGCCAGTAATTATC
>NW_006408663.1:7835103-7837602 GCF_000296735.1 Chrysochloris asiatica | reverse complement strand
TTTTGACAATTTTCAATTTCCCTATATGCATGCTTTGCATATTCTGGGTTCCAATTATTAGTGGATATTTTCAGCTATTTCTTTTCATTTTGTGTTGTGCCCAATCAGTAAATGAAGATCTCAAGGTCTTTACTCCACTCGTGTCATCAAGGTCAACTCTACTTTGAGGAGACAACTATTACCCAGTCATATTTTCAGTGCCTTACAACCTGAGGTTCTCATCTTTTGACATTATATCTGACAATATTCTGGTGCTCTTCATCATGTGTTAATATTCATTATTCTGGTGCTGACAGTGTTCCACTGATAATCATACGATTTTCATTGATTAAATATTTGTAAGCAGCCTCTCACTCTCCTTACTTGCCTGTCTTTGTTTGGAAACTTAGTTGAAACCTGTCCACTGTGGAAGACCCTGCTGGTGTTTAATATACTTGTGGCGTAGCTATCAGAAGCACAGCAAAATGCAAGCCATCATACTATGAGAAACTGACAGACGAATTGTGTTGTTAAGTTCCTTTGAGTTAATTCTGACACTTTCCAACCCTCTACAGTTGCTGGAGAAGGATATCATGTTTGGTAAGATGGCGGGTCAGAGAAAAAGCGGAAGACCCCCAACAAGATGGATTGTCCAAGTGGAAACATCAATGGACTCAATCTGGCAACATTAGGGAAGTTGGCCCAGGACCGGACATTGTTTCATTCTGCTGTGCATAAGGTCGCTATGAGTCGGGGCCGACTCTATGGCACCTAACAACAATAGGTGTCTGAGTATATTTGAACTGCCAACTTTGTGGTTCATAGTCCAGTGTTGATCCTACAGAGTCACATCAGGAGTCCTCCATAAAAATTACAGCCATGAAAAACCTATGGAGCAGTTCTTACCAGTACCACAAGGGGTCACCATTACTCATAATAAACTTAACAGCAACACTATGTATCATTCTTAAAATGGCATTGGCTTATAGGAATCATCCATAAGCATTATTATTTTACATATTTTATTACAACTACATTTAGTATTAGTAATAATATCTCCAAATGCTCTTTAGATGGTGCTGTTATGACCATTCTTTGTTCTCCACATTCAACATTTGAATTTGGGACTTTTGTTATTAGCATTATCAGAAAATTTAAATAATTACTAAATGATATCTATATTTTTCCATTAATCAAACTACCTTGATTTGGTTTTTGTTATACTGTATTTCTTTTAATTTTCAAACGAATCCTTATACAACTTTAACTTATTAATTTATATACCATTCCTCTGTCAGTTTGTTATCCTTCAGTTCTATGTGTGTTGCTATGATACTGGACACTATGCCACCAGAATTTCAACTACCAGCAGGCTTACCCACAGTAGATGGGTTTCAACTGAGCTTCTAAATAGACAGGAAGGGAGTAGTAGAGTCAGATTACTTCTAAATGATTAGGCACGGGAAACCTTATTATAAGCAGCAGAACATTGCATTAGGCAAATCTGCTGCACAAGACCTTTTTCAAGTGTTGAAGAGCAAAGATGTCAGCTTGAAGACTAAGGTACGCCTAACCCAAGCTATGGTATTCCAATAACCTCATATGGATGCGAAAGCTGGACAGTGAATAAGGAAGATCATAGAAGAATTGATGCCTTTGAATTATGGTGTTGGAGGAGAATACAAAAGTGCCATGGGGTACCAAAAAAACCAACAGATCTGTTTTGAAAGAAGTGAAGCCAGAGTGCTCCTTAGAGGCCAATATGGCCAAACTTCGTCTCTCATACTTTGGACATATTGTCAGGAGGGACCAGTCTATGGTGAAGGATATCATGTTTGGTAAGGTGGAGGGTCAGAGAAAAAGAGGAAAACTCCCAGCGTGATGGATTGGCAAAGTGGCTGCATCAATGGGCTCAAGTGTGACAACAATAGTGAGGTTGGCCCAGGATCAGGCAGTATTTACTTTTGCTGTGCATAAGGTCACTATGAGTCAGTATGGACTCGATGGCACCTAACAACAACATGAATCGGTACTGATTTGATGATAGCACTTAACAACAGCAACAATAAATGGTTTACATTTGAAGCGAGAAAAGCATCTACATTTTCAGGAGATAAGAATCAGGATCAGCACAAATGTAATTCCCATGAAGTTTGGTCAGACATATATAGTCTGACCACTCTATAGTTTCTTCACCATTTCTGACACTAACTTTCCCCCTTTCTAGCACTCTTTCCTTTCATGCTTGATTTGACAACCCGTTGCAATAGGCACACAGAACTTACAGATCATACTTACAGTTATGCAATTTATTAGGGAAGTAATAGTCTACAGTGTGGGATCAGAAACAATTAGGGGTCAGGTCATAAAGCCTATAGGCAATGTCTAGACAGCTCGACCAAAGATAGAATACATTTCTATTTTCTCCAATGAAAGATAGCTGCCACTCAGAACAGCTCTCTCAGCTCCTCCCAACCAGGCATTCAAAAATGCCCCTTTATCAACCATGTTGTTGTTGTT
>NW_006408663.1:7833491-7834661 GCF_000296735.1 Chrysochloris asiatica | reverse complement strand
CAAAACAGCAAACAAATCCCTCCCTAGATATGTAAACAGAAAGGCTCTGCTCTTAGCCATGCATATCCTTTCTTGATTTGCATGTTCCTTCTTGGCTGTGCGGGGCTATTGATGGCTACACACACCCCTTCCTCCTCTCAGCACCCTCAAAACAAGTCTTCTCCTGACCACTTCTTAGTCATAAAATTGTAGCTTTCAACAAATCCAGGGTATCTACAACATCCATAAAGCAGGTCCCACCCATGTTGCATTGTCTTCAACCACTAGTCAGCTCACAGGCAGTGTATCAATTGCTCAAATTTCTTAGGTGCTTTCCTAGAAGGAATATTCTGCTGTCATCACCCTTCCGGGGCCTCTTGCTACCAAGTCTGCCTCTGGGACTTCTCCAGGATCCTCACTGGCTTCAGTGTTAACAGCCTTTAACTTGCAGTGCAGTTCATTTAGGAGTTACCTTACCTCCTTTCTTTCTCCTTCTCCTTCCCTCTTCTTGTATCTCTGTAATGGTGACTCCTTATAGAAGAATGTTGTTCTCCTTTTTTTTTTTTAATTCCCTCAAATCAGCTCCAACTCATAAAATCCTGTATAGAATTTCCCAGGAGCAGATAGTGAGTTTGGAACCATTGACCCTGTGGCTCAAACTGACCTTGTGGTCCAGTGCTTTATCACACAGCACCATGACAGGACTCCTATATAAAAATACTCTTTGTCAACTTCAAGGTACAGACCTCACAACAAGACCACAACCCAATGAATCCCCACAATGCAGCATAAGTCACTTGATTTGAATAACCAAACTATCCCAGAAAATTGTGTAAAATCAATTAGCCAATACAAGCAAATTGTGTAAATCAGGCCAAACACAAGACAGACATCAACCCAGGACCAGACAAAATAACAGAGTATCAAATTGTTTACAACATGATCAGGATATATCAATCAACCTGGATAAAAGTAGAAAACTATACGTGATAACAAACCACCTGAAATGTATCCCATTACAAACTTCAAAGAATATGGCATAGCTAACCTCTTAGCACTTAGTGGGGAAGTATCTCAAGCAGTTTTTCAAAGGAAAAAGGCCACACAAATAATTAATTTCACCAAAGGTTAGGCAGAACTTTCCATCATATAATATGTTCTAAGGGGTATTATTGTTATTCTTATTGTTGT
>NW_006408663.1:7824295-7829189 GCF_000296735.1 Chrysochloris asiatica | reverse complement strand
ATAGATATGGATAGGTAAGGCAAAGTATATTTTGAGTCTGTTACAGTAAATAAAAATAATGCTATATAATATGTTCATACATGCTTTTATGTTTAAAGTAAAGAAAGTTATTTGAAATAAAAGTAAATATTCTATGAGTCTGAAAATCTATTTATAAGATGAATCTCAGAATTCAAATTGCATTAGTTTTACAGAGTGAGATTGGGGACATTTGTACTAATTCTGATATTCTCTAAAGGTAATCATTCAAATCTATATGGTGTATGATAAATGCTGGTTCTGAAACAGGCAATTAAACTATTTTGCATCTGAATATGGAAATTTTATTATATAAGTATTATCTGTTTATTACAATGGTCATATCAATAAAACCCCCTGTTGGAATTAAAGAAATATAGGCTATTATATTTTTACAATGTGGGTATTTTTTTAAACTAATGAAATGGGAAAGGGAGACCAATTCACTTAATTAATTACAAATGAACACTCAAATGTTTCACATATGCACTATATATTCAATTGACCCAAAATTGTGATCTTAAGTCCTCTGAACCCAGCTTTAGGTAAAGCCCTGATGAACTATGGTTATTTTATGGGAAACTCAGAAATTGTAATAAGATTATTTGCTCACTAAATTTTAATTTTTGTATAGTGTAAGGACTTCCAATTTCCTCCATGTAACCAACAATTTGTTTAACAGATTCTGATGGATTCTATAACTATTATAATTTCAATTCTCTCAAGTTGTTTTCCTTTAATATACACATTTTATACAAATCAAATCAGTGAGATAAAAATCTAGTGTCACTTATACATAATACTTGCCTGTTGTCATTAATAATTTCCAGTGGGTTTACTACAAATTTATAGCATTAAAGTAATTATCCCAATTGCATGAACAACTTTAATTGTTAGTTGATGTCTTTTCTTGGTGTAATTATATAGAAAAGCGATATCAGATTATCAGAACAATTAAAATGACTGATATAATTGCTGAAGAATGGACATTAGTCTTCAGAATTTTAAGCAATGCTCAATTTATTTTCCAAAGTACTTAATAAGGACAAGAAGAATTTCACAGAAAAAAGAAAAAAAATGATTTTTTTTCTTATTATCAACATGATAAAAGATACCAGTTTGATGCACAAAGATGAAACTAGTGATCCATCATAAGAAAAGTACAAACTTTGAATTATTTTTTCAAAGTACTCATTGTTTTACAGAGATGCAATGTTGCACTTTAATTACTTGCTATTTCAGTTAGTGAAAGGACACCAGATGGCATGGTGGTTAAGTGGTGGGCTACTAGACAAAAGGTCAGTGGTTGAAAATCCCACCACCATATCCCTGCCCTACTTCAACTTCCTCATCCCCAGATCTGAGTGAAATGGTGTAACAGTCAATGTCCTTAAAGATTACAACCTTGGAAACTTCACAGAGTAGTTCTACTGTGTCAGTTGATAGCAATGTGTTTGCTTTTGAGTTGGCAGTTGTTGATGATGCATAGTAGTGTTGATTTCTTGAGGTGAAAAGTCAATCTGTTGTCATTTGAATGGGAAAGAGATAATGAAATTCTATAAATATACCCTCAATAGTATCCTGCCTTAATCAATTAAATTAACTAAACATTTTAAAATATGTAAATACCAATATCATTAAACATGTTAATAAATGAGTTAATATTCACTGAATGTATTCAATGGTCTCTGAGACAGTTGCACATCTACCCAAACTTTAGCTTAAACATTTATGAGTCATTCCCACAAATAATTTGCCTATAATGTGGCCTCTAAGTGGTTTATTTTAATAGGTCTTATTTTAGTATTATTTGGACAGTGTAATGAGTAATTTGGATTTTTTTTTTTTTTTTTTACATAATAAAAAGGATTTTGTTCTCAATAAACCCATGTACTTGACCACAGATTTCCTGTCTTTGGTAACTTTAATTTCTTGGCCTACCCACTGCTCTTTTAGTTTCAATAAACAAAGATCCATTCAAGTACAGAAAAAAGAGAGAAAGAAGATATGTGGGAGTGGCAAGGGGTAGGATAAGGAGAGGAAGACGATTCAGTTCCTATGAGACATATTATTTCCCTATGATTTTTACCCTTTAGGGAAAGCAAAAACACTGGATTACTGACTACTGAATATGAATGTGAGAAAGAAGAGAAGGGTATTAAAAAGTGTGTTTGTGTAAGTCAAGATAGTCCTGGGAACATCTTTCTGGGTAACAGATATGTTAGCCACTGAATACCTTAATATAATAGCAGAATATTTTCAGATATACAATCAGACAATTAGTTCTTCAGGTTGAAAGATATTCAAAGTAAGACTGGGAAAGAGTTGCCTCTTCAAAGTAGAATTGACCATAGTGCTATTAATGGAGAAATGATTTTGGGACCTTTATTTGCTGATGAGGTACAACTTAAAATGAGGAACAATATTGCAAACATAGATTAATAATTACGATATGGAATGTACAAAATATGAATCTAGAAAAGCAGGAAGTTGTTTAAAATGAAATGAAATGACTAAAGATCGATATCCTAGGCATTGGTGGTGGTGGTGGTGTGTCATAGAGTCAGTTCTGACAACTGATGACCCTGCATAGGGTTTCTGAGGCTGTAAATCTTTATGGGAGCAGAAATCCTCATCTCCCTCCTGCAGAACAATTAATAGCCTAGAACTGGTGACCTTGAGGTTAGCAGCTAGACATGGGTGTTGGCCATTTTGAAACCATATTCATATGATTTACTATGCTGTAAAGGACAAATTAAAGAGGAATGGAGTTGCATTCATCATCAAAATGAACACCTCAAGACATATCTTAAAGTACAGTACTGTCTGTGATAAGATAATACTCACATGCTTACAAAGAAGATCAATTAGTATAACTATTATTCAAATTTACACCAAATGCTAAAGCCAGTGATGATGAAATTGAAGAATTCTACCAACTTCGTCAGCCTGAAATTGATTAGTTAGGTAATAAAGATTTATTTATGATTGGAATATGAAGGTTGGAAACAAATTGAAGGATGAGTAGTTGGAAAATATGGTGTTGGTGATAGAAATGATGAAAGAGATTGCATGGTAGAATTTTATAAGAATGATGATTTATTCATTGCAAATACTTTTTTTCAACATCATAAAATACTACTATACATATTGATCTAATCAGATGAAATACACAGGAAGCAAATTTATTATATTTGTGGTGGAAGATGTGGTGGAAAAACCAGATATCATCAGCCAAACAAGGTCAGAGGCAGACTGTGAACAGAGTATCAATCGCTCATATGCAATTTCAGGCTGAAGCTGAAGCTGAAGCAAATACAAACAAGTTCACAAGTGCCAAAATATGACCATGAATGCATGCCACATAAATTTAGAAACTATCTCAAGAGCAGATTTTATGCATGAGATACTAACAATAAAAAATCAGAAGAGTTGTAAGATGATGTCAAGAACATCAAAAAAGAAGAAAGAAAAATGTAGTTTAGAATATAGGAAAGAAAAAGGAACAAAAAAAGTAAAGACTCTGAAATGTATCTTAAGCACAGAGAAATTGGAGTGATTGGAGGAAAAGAGGAAGTAAGGGATGAACAGAAAGTTTCCAAAGGAAACTAGAGCTCCCACGCTGCTGCAACATTTTGGAGGCCCCAGAGAGATGTCAGTCTAGCCTTTTTACTTTAATTTCACCAGCCTCCCTCAGGGTGGGCAGGCCAGCCCAAATGCCCAGGGAAGAAGAGGCAACACCTGAAGATGTTCCAAGGCTTCTCCTTTGGCTCCCAGGCTGGCCAGCATAGAGTGGATGTAAGTCTGATCAACTCAGAAGAGCAAAGGCCTGTCCTGGTCTTTCTGGTGATGTTAAGAATAAATAAACCACCACAACAAAATAGTTCTTTATATAGTGATCAGGGCTCTAAAGACTTACAAAGAGCCACAATAATTCAAGTCTACTAAAAACAACCTGTGATATGCAGATGATACAACCTTGCTTGCCGAGAGGGAAGAGAACTTAAAAAAATTCAATGATGATGAGCAAAGAAACAACCCTCAGCATGAGTTGTACCTCAATGTAAAGAAAGCAGAAATTCTTCACACTGGGAGAAAATATAACATCAAAACAGATGGAGAAGAAAAAAATCAATCAATTAAAAAGAAGATGTCAAAGGACAGATCTGGGTTAGGAGTCAGAGGCACTGGGCAACACCCTACCTATGGAAGGGGGGATCAATTAAGCTTGCTTCTTGCCTGGGAACTCCACACAAGGGTGATTTCCTGCACTTGGTGATCCTGGACATACAGTTGTTTTCTTCCCTCCAGAATGAATGTGACTATATGTAAGAGCAGAGACTGATGACATAAAAAGAGAGAAAGAAGATATGTGGGAGTGGCAAGGGGTAGGATAAGGAGAGGAAGACAATTCAGTTCCTATGAGACATGTTATTTCCCTATGATGTTTACCCTTTAGGGAAAGCAAAAACACTGGATTACTGACTACTGAATATGAATGTGAGAAAGAAGAGAAGGGTATTAAAAAGTGTGTTTGTGTAAGTCAAGATAGTCCTGGGAACATCTTTCTGGGTAACAGATATTCATTCCACATAAGATCCTGAGATTGATTAGGGACTACAGACCTTAGACAAGCTGGCCAATGTCAGGTTTAATTTGTAGAAATAATATAGTAGAATGGCCATGCAAAAAACTGCAGGGGGTTCCATTCATAATGAATTCTTTCTGAATACTGTCCCTGAAGTTGCTCAACTTTGTCCTGTGCAGAGGAAAACCCTGGCCTCCTAGACCCTTGAAGGTCATCAGAGTGCATTTACAGGAGGCACTCTGTGGTGCCCTGATATTCTTTACTCCATGTACCTGAATTGGTGGAAGA
>NW_006408663.1:7819503-7821985 GCF_000296735.1 Chrysochloris asiatica | reverse complement strand
ACCATGGTGTTTTCAATAATCTCATATGCATGGGAAAGCTGGACAGCGAATAATGAAAACTGTTGAAGAATTGATACATTTGATTTATGGTGTTGGAAGATACTATTGAAAGTGCCATGGTCTAACAAAAGAATAAACAGATCTATGCTGGAATAAGTACACCCAGAGTGCTCATTGGAAGCCACAATGGCCAGACTTTGTCTCTCATACTTCAGGCGTATTATAAGGAGGGACCCGTCCAGGGAGAATAATATCATTTTTGGTAACATGGAGTGCCAGAAAAGAAGAGGAAGACCCCCCAATGAGATGGACTGGCACAGTGGCAGCAACAATGGGCTCTGGTGTAGCAACAATTGTGAGGTTGGTCCATGAATGGGCAGTGTTTCCTTTTGTTGGGCATAGGGTCATTATAGTCAGTACCAACTTGACAGAACCTAAAAACAACAGTATTTGCATTGAAATCGTGGTGTGGCACTTCAGGATAATGCATCGGACCACAAGGTCAGTTTGAACTATCAACTGTGCAAGCCCACGACCTGTTCTTCACAACAACAATAATTTTAGCATTATTTGGACAGTGTAAAGAAAAATTGGGCTCTTTAAAAATACTACATTACAAAAAACATTTTGTTCTTTATAAACTTTTGTACATCACCACAGATTTCCTGTCTGTGCTAGTTTTAATTTCTTTGCATACCAATGTTCTTTTAGTTTCAATAAACAAAGATCCATTCAAATACTGAGGGGAAAATAGAAAAAAGAAAGGGAATGAGAATTAGAAGACAGTTTATTATGAGGTTAGCGAGATCTCACAAAAATGAATAGCAAGAAAAATAGTAAAGTTTGGTGTTCTGAAAGAGTAAATTCAGAAAACTGGAGGCTAATGTCTTTATCCATCCATCTAACTCAGAGATTCTCATTTCTACTTCTTTCCTAGAACATCATCCTTCCATTATTCTTTGTCTTTATCTTCTCTGTTTTTTAGCTTATTTTATGACATTTTTTAAACAAATCAAAATATAAGATAACTTCTCTATGTTCAAGTAAAAGCAGGTTTCCTCCATCTCATAGTTCTTTGGACTTGCCCTAGTTCACTCGTATGACTACGATGATCATGTGGTTACTGGACTTTGAGGAATAAAAGTTCCTGCAGCATTAAACTGCAGGCTGAATTCCTAAAACCAAAAGGAGAGTGGCACTAGTGGAACATGAGAGGTATTAAGCGGCCCAATTTTTATCATGCTAAGATCTTTATCACTTACCCTAAAATCAGTGATTTTTATGCAAATATCATAAAACTCATATTCTGATTGCAAGGTAGAAAATTGATTTGTCATGAATACCTAGTACACTAAAACCAATAATAAGGTTCTTGCTGCAATTTAGGCAAGCATTACTGATAACACAGACCAAGGAGACAATATAAGTCATTGAATAAAATGGGAAGGCTTGAAAAGGATTTGGGATTAAATCCAACAATGAGATAGTGAGAGACTGATGCCTGTTCTGTTTCTATTTACAAGTACAAGAATGGTGCTATTCTCAGAGACAAAGACTCTAGAAGAGTCATGAATTTTATCATAAACTTAATATAAATTCTCTATAGAGAATTAGCTACCGCAGTTCTGAATCTGCCGAATTATAATGTATAATGACTCAAAATTCATTAATAATTTCTAAATAAGCTGGTAATAGAACAAATATTTATGTAAAGAATAAGAAGCTTTGAAAGTTTAAATGATTTGGTTGTGTTTATAACAGACTATGTAAAGAAGACATTGAACCTATCAGTCCTAGACCAGATTCAGTTTTTTTTTCACATCACAATGTCAGGTTGTTATTAAGTGTTGTAGGCTGAAAATTGGCCAGTTAAAAGTTTTAATTTCTAAAACCTGTTATTGTTACCTTATATGGCAACACGGGCTTTGCAAATATAATTAAGTTTAGGATTTTGAAACCGGCAGATTATCCTAAACTAAACCATTGCCATTTGTTATAAGTACCGTCAAGTCGGTTCCAACCGATAACGAGTTGATTCTAACTTACAGCAACTCTGTAGGACAAAGCAGAATTGCCCCATGGAGTTTCCAGGCTGTAATCTTTATGGGAGTAGAATGCCACATATTTTTACCATGGAACAACTATGGGTTCCAACCAGTGACCTTTCCATTAACCACTGGGTAGTTAACCACTGCTAACATATGTATTCTTATAATATAAATGAGATGGTGCTTTGACAGAAGAGGAGAAGAAAATGTGGCAATGAAGACAGAGATTGAACTGATGGAGTCACAAATTAAGAAATGCCAAAAGTAATCAGAAGCTGTAAAAGACCAAGAAGAGTCTCTGCATGGTGAGTAGTGCCGACCATTCCTTGTTTTCATGACCATGATATTGATTTCAGGTTTCTGGCAATTAAAATTGGAAGCGAATGGATATATTTTCACTGTTTAAAACCATCAAATTTGGGGTACTTTGTTAT
>NW_006408663.1:7816587-7817073 GCF_000296735.1 Chrysochloris asiatica | reverse complement strand
AATCAAGATGTTCTCTCCTAATCCTATCAATCCTGGTATAATCCTATCAATCCTGATATAATCAAGATATATATGTTAAGTATTGTCAAATTGGTTCCAACTCATAGTGACCCTGTATAGGGTGTACTAGAAGAAGCTGGCCAGTTTTAATGGTCGACTTTGCTGTTCAGACTGACCTTGTAGTCCAGTGCATTATCCTGCAGTGCCACACCAGGACTCCAAAGTAATATGTTATTGTTGTTACATGTCATCTAGTTGGTTCCAATCCATACTGACCCTATATAGAGTTTCCTAGGAGCAGCTGGTGAGCTTGAACTGTCAACCTTGCAGTTCAAACCAACTTTGCAGTCCGTCGCATTAACCCACAATTCCACACCAGGACTACAAAGTAATATATGAGCTCTGAAAATTGCCTTTATTCTTAATACATATACCTTATGGTGTGGTGCAGTGGTATGAAGCACTGAGATGTAAAGTCCGTTTGAA
>NW_006408663.1:7815313-7815856 GCF_000296735.1 Chrysochloris asiatica | reverse complement strand
CTCCAGAGATGTCAGAAATAGCTCTGCTGGCATGCTCAAACTAAAACATGTAATGCTTGTTAATAAAAGTATATATATACACAAAACTCTAATATATTGGGAAACTGCTTCACAAAATTTGGGATGGAACAATACTTTGTTTTTGTCTAAAATTCAGATAATTAGAGTTTTGGTTCTTGTTATGTTAAATTTGATGTATCAACTTGGCTGAACTTTGAATCTGAGTGGTTTGGTTGTTACTATGTAATCACTTTCCATTTTGGAATCTTATGTGAGCAATCAATCAGTTGAAAAGGGTGCGTCCTGCCTTTGTATAAAAATAAATGTTATGGTAAAGCTTCATTCTTTTTCTCAGTTTTGCATTCTTTTAGTTGCTTGACCTATGTACAGGTTCCTCATGAGCACAATTAAGTGTTTCAGAATACTCATTTTCAGTAATGTTGTCCCTAGTTTGTCATGATCCACACCATTGAAAGCCTTTGCATAATCAATAAAGGACAGTTAAACATTTTCTGGTATTCTTTGCTTTTACCCAAGATCCAT
>NW_006408663.1:7805945-7810028 GCF_000296735.1 Chrysochloris asiatica | reverse complement strand
AGCAATACATCTTGATTGCATGTTTGATCAAATTCAAATTGAAGAAGTTGGTATAATTCTTCTAATTCATCCTCACTGGCTTTAGTGGTTGGTGCATAAATTTGAATAATAGTGGTTTTAACTGGGCTTCCCTGTAGGTGCATTGATATTATCCTATCACATACAGCATTATACCTCATGACTGATCTGAATATGTTCTTTTTGACAATAAATGCAACAACATTCCTTTTCAATTTGTCATTCCCGGCATAGTAAACCATATGGTTGTCAAATCCTAAATGGCCAATACCAGTCCATTTCAGCTCACTAATGCTGAAGGTATTGATGTTTGTGTGTTCTGTTTGATTTTTGACAACATCCACTGATAACGACTAAATAGCATTTAATAACAACAACAAAAAGGAGCTAAACCTCTAAAACGATGTAATGTAATTTGATAAGCAAAGTAAATAGCTTGCATTTGAGGCATCAGATAAGTCATAGAAAAGCATTGGAGACCTGAGTTTTGAAGGATGCATAAGTATATATGGACAAAATATGAATGTTGTGCCGGGCAAAGTAAATAGTAAATTGTGTGATTCAACAGAAGGTTCAATGATGAAGGATGAATAAGAGTAAGTGAATAAGACAAGAAAAATCTGGCAAGAGAAGCAGGGAAAATCACAAAAGATTCATTGCAGGTCCAATAAACTCAAGGTCTGGATCATGTGCTGTTCACCTTTCTAATTTCAACTCTAGTATAGAGCCTGTACAGTAGGATTGTGGAATGAATGAGTATCCCTCTGTTAGGAAATGGAGGAAATCTTAATGGAGAGATAAAACAAATTGCAGAATAAATCAAAGTGTCCCTTCATGAAAATATGGACTGGGGGATATGAATTTAGGATTGTGAGCATATTAAAGTCCCTGGTGTGGCACAGTGGGTTAATGACTGCAAAGTTGTTTGAACTACAAAGTAGGTGGTTCAAGCTCACCAGCTGCTCCTTGGAAATCCTATACAGGGTCGCTATGGGTTGGAATCAACTCAACAGCACTAAACAACAACAACAAAGAGAGAGAGAGAGAGAGAGAAAAGATGTGTGCCTTGACTACACGTAACACAAATGTATGGGTGTGTATGTATACATATACACACGTGTGTGAAAAATACACTTTGCTCCACTGGATAAATCATGAAGCCTCCCAATATTGAATACTTTCATCTTTAAAACAGGGGAAATACTTGTTTCAATTATCTCCCAGGTTTATTTGGGTACATAAATTAACTATTAAAAGCAGTGTAGTGCTTATTAGTGTTAAAAATTCAAAAAACAAACAAACAAAAAAGAGTAACTATTGCTTATTCTCTAATTTCTTGTTTAAAAGAAGCCATATGCCATTCAATTACTAGCAATTCAAGAAGTTCTGGACGTAGTTAATTTCTCTAAGGTCAATAAGATAATATTGAAGGAAAACAATGATTTCTCTTTATCCTTTAAAAATTAAAATATTAAAGTTTTGGGGAGTTTTTTACTCCATGTTCATTAAGATTTTCATTCAGTACCAGAAATGATATTTCCTCAAAACCTGTATGTGTTTAGCTTCTCTGCCCATAAAACTGGTTTCAGGTTTACAAATTATAATTAATAGAGAGTATCTTGGTGTGGAATTTTTTTTTTCCCATGAAACACTCAAAGTTGAGGTTAGTGGGAAATAATTTTAATCAAAGAATTTTACATTTCCTTCCCATAAGGCTGTTTTGTAATAGAAAATGACATTGTCATCCATTTTGTAATGAAGTATTACAAAATATTTATAAGAAAATATTGAAAATAACTCAAACACAAAAGCCATGATGGGACGAGATATATGTGTGTCTCAGAAATTTCTACTCCAGTGCCCATATCACACAAGAAAGTTGAAACAAGTAAGTAACTAAGACTCTCTGAACACATTTCAAAAAATTTGGAGAAGGGATAGAAACTGGATGAAAATGGTGTGAAGGGGAATGGATGTTAGTTGCACGGCTTTAATAACCAATCTATTTTTAATGAAACATCCTCTTTTATATGCAACAAATTATGACTGAGAATAAGCTTTAGAATATTCCTACGTTGGAATTAGAAAATACCCTGACAATGGAAGTAGCTCATTCACCTACATTTAATGAGAGCGTCTTTCTCCATGAACCACTGATGTGAGCAGAAGCCTATCCTGGATCACAAGGTACAAGGTGTCACAGTAGCCTTTCCATCTGTTCCATGAATGCTTCGTACATATCATCCTTAGTTTGTACTGAAACAGAAACAGAGGGAACTGATTTGGGGTCTGCTTTGGCAAAGGGCACAGCAGAATCATCCTCTGACTTTCTTTCTGAATTAGTAGTAGCCCCTTTATTCTCGCGATGTACTCTCAGTGCAGTGGGTACAAAACTAGTAATCTCCGCCTTGGGATTAGTGATCTATGACGTGACACTGATGGTCGCCGTGGCTTCTCAGAGGTAGCAACGCTTGTATCATCCTCCTTGGGTGGCTGAATCAAGTTTGGTGGGGCACTTAAAACAAGGGGGCTGGTGGGAAAATCCTGGGTGGAGCAGGTTCAAGTGGAGGCACCAAAGGTGGGCACATCATGCCAGTACTAGGTGGAGGGATACCTGGAGGTGCAGAGGAAGGTAGCATTGGAGGAGACTCCCTAGTAGGAAGGCCAGGAGGCAGACCCGGAGAAGGGCCTGGAGGGGGTTGTGGGGGACATCCCAGAGGTAAAAGTCAGGGTAAAGACCCTCAGAGTCCTGGCATTCCATGTGCACTCAGGAATGGAGGAGCTCCTGGCGGTGGTCCAGGAGAAAGACCAGTAGGTGGTCCAGGTGGCCTTAAAAGGTGGTGATCCAAGGGGTGGAGGTCCTGGTATGGGAGGTGCCTGTATCTGAGAAGGAGGAACAGACTATGGAGGACCCTGCTGTTGTGAAGAACCAGTGTGTCATCAGAAAGTTATTCCTCTTTATGTTGCTTTTGTGATTGTTTTTCAGCTTCAGAATCATCTTCATCATCATCTTCTGAAAATTCCTCTGTTTCTCGTCCCTCCTCAGGATTTCCTGGCCTGCTATTAGAAGAATAATGGCTTGAAAAAAAGTCAGCTCCTTCATGTTCTTCAAAATCTTCCTCGGTTTAGTAGGCATATCTGCAAATTGTACACTCAGACCAGACTTCTTTTCTTCATTATTGTCTCTCTCATTATCATCACAGTGCACAAAGTCATCCCCTTCGCTCTATAAATCTGATCTGTCAGTGTCAATGTCATCAGTGCTGTCATCATGTTTATCTTGATCCTTGTCCTCAGGATAGCCATCATCTTCACTGGTGCTAGAGACATCATCATCATGGCCTCACTGAGCAAGTCCAGGATTATATAACATATCTTCATCTCGCCTCCAAGAAGGAAGATCTAAGGCAAAGACCACATTATGGCCATACATGTGTAGGACTTGAGGAGGAGGTGGTCCAGGGGGCTCTCTTCCAGGGGGAAAATGTGGGACACCATGTCCAACAGAAGGAAGTATAGAAAATACCTGAGTTGGTGATCCATAGGATGAACTATTTTTAAGAATGGAGGGTGGCTGAGCATCAGGAAGTAGAATGTCCTCCTGGATCAAGACGTTGGAAGGAGCATGGGACATATCTGGCAAAGGAATACTGTAAACTTCCACATGCTGAGCATTCTTGTTATTGTTGTTGTTAGGTGCCATCAAGTTGGTACCAACTCATAGAGACCTTATGCACAGCAGAATGAAATGCTGCTTGATCCTGAGCCAGACTTACTACTGTTTCCACGTTTGAGTCCATTGATGCTTCCGCTTGGCCAATCCATCTCATTGGGGGTCTTACTCTTTTTTTTTCTGACCCTCCACCTTAACAAATGTGATATCCTTCTCTAGTTACTGGTCCCTCCTGAGAATATGTCTAAAGTATAAGAGACAAAGTTTGGCCATCTTGGCCTCCAAGGAGTACTCTGGCTGCACTTCTTCCAAAATGCATCTATTGGTTCTTTTGGCAGCCCATAGCACTTTCAATATTCTCCTCCAACACCTTAACTCAAAAGGATCAATTC
>NW_006408663.1:7803306-7805005 GCF_000296735.1 Chrysochloris asiatica | reverse complement strand
CACTTCTGTTGGGCTCCTGGTACTGTAAGGGGAGGGGAGGGTGATTCCAAGTTCCTTTTGCTTTGTAGGGGCCTTCACCACTGTCTCTCCATTAGCCATCCAGCTACCGCCAACTTGAACCCTCACCATTGTTTGATTTCTTGACTGCTACTTTTGAGAGTTTTCTTGTGGATTCAAGCAAAATGAAGTCCTTAACCACGGTCATTTTTCTCTCCATTTATCAGGATGTTATTCATTGGTCCAATAGTCCAATAGACTTTTGCTTTCTTTACATTGAGGTGCAACTCATACTGAAGGTTGTGGTTATTGATCTTCATCAGTAAGTATTTTCAGTCCTCTTCACTATCATTTGCATATCACAGGTCGTTAATGAGTCTTCCTTCATTCCTGAAATCACATTTTTCTTCATATAATTCAGTTTCACAGATTATTTGCTCAGCATACAGATTAATAAATATGGTGAAAGAATGCAGCCCTGGTGAACATCTTTGGTGAATTAAAAATATTCAGCATTCCCTTTTTCTGTTCAAATAACTACCCCTCCGTCTATGTACAGGTTCCTCATGAGCACAATCAAGTGTTCTAGAATACCAATTCTTTACAATGTTATTCAACACAGTAAAAAACCTTTACATAGTCAATAAAGCACCTGTAAACATCGGTGTAGTATGCTGGTGTTAGATGACGTACATTATTTCTTTGATCTGCATCTTTCCAATGGTTAACAACTATGAACATTTCTTCATATGTTTATTGGTTGCCTAAATGTCTTCCTTGGTGAAGTGAAGTGTTTATTTATCTCTTATGACCATTTTATTTGGTTGTTAATCTTTTTCTATAAATTTTAGATATTAGTACCATGGTTGATATGTCTTTGCAAATAAAAAAAATTTAAAATTCCCAGTCCATTTTTACTCTTTTGACTAAATCTATTTAGGAACATTCCTTTCTAATTTGGGGAAGGTCCCTGTCACCTGTTTTATCTTTTACAGTCTGTGTGTTTTATGAAATGCTTGATCGTGTATTCATTCCATGTATTAGAGCCCCTAAATCTGTCCTTAATTTTTCATCAATGACCTTTATATTGTTAGGTTTTACTTTTATGTATTCAATCCACATTGAGTTTGATTGTTTATGATGTGAGATAAGGTTGTTGTTTCATTCTTATACAAATCAATTTCTAGTTTTGCCATCCCCATTTATTGTGCTTTGGACATTTGTCAAAAATCATTTGATTGTGTATGGATGGATTTACTTCTTATTTATCAATTCTGTTCTGCTGATCCATGCAAATTTCACTGTAACAGGACCAGCTGTATTCTCCACTGTGGATGTGTAGTAAATTTTGAGAACAGGGCATGAGAGCACCCCAACTTTGTTCTTCATCTTAAGCAGTGCTTACTTTTCCAACATCTCTTTCCATTCCATATAAAGTTCATGATCATTGCTTTTCTATCTTTTTAAAGAATGATTTTGAAATCTGTACTGGAATGTGTCCTATCCACAGATTTATTTGGATAATATTGATATTTTCAAAATGTTGTCTTTTTATCAATGAGCATGGTATATATTTTCATTTTTTGTAAATCTTTTCATTACTTGTTGTAGTATTCTATAGTTTTCTTTGCATAGATGATTTGTTTCATCTCTTGGTGGCTATTGGAAATGGATTTTTCCCCTAGTTTCCTTTTCAAAGTTG
>NW_006408663.1:7796941-7802673 GCF_000296735.1 Chrysochloris asiatica | reverse complement strand
CTTTTCTTTTTTTATTTACATGATGAATTACATTGGCTGTGGGTTTTTTTGTTTGTTTGTTTTTGTTTTTAATATTGAGCCATTCTCATATCCCATGTAAGAATGTCACTTAATTATGATGTATTGTTTTTTTTTGTTGACATTCTTTCTGGTGGTTCTGTCCTTTTTGAAAGAGGTATATTAAAATCTCCCATTATTGCTGTTGTTGTTGCTGTTAGGTATTGTTGAATTGGCACCCAATCACAGAGACTTCAGAAACAAGTGCATGAAACACTGTGCAGGATTAGTAGAATTCATAGCAGAAGGAAGAAAAGTGATGTTTGTTGACTGGTGGCAGACACCCAACACAGCCACCTTGAGAAGGGCACAGCCATCTTAAGAAGGGCTCAGTCACCACTCATTTCACTGTCTCGGCACATCTCCCCTCTGGTGGCTAGAGTAAGTGCCTGAGAGAGCAAACACCCCACCTTCCACCTCTGGAGAGCTCTACTGCACATGTGCACAGATCTGCTCAACTATGAACTGTTTCACACTAAGAGAAACACTAGGACTACTTTGCTATTATGTTTTTTCTGTGTTTTTTTGTTTGTTTGTTTGTTTGTTTTTGTTATTTTTTCTTTTTGGTCCCCTTTTTACCTTGGAGTGGGCTCTTTCTCTCCCTATGTTACTCAAGAAGAGGCAGAAATTGCAGACATATAGTGAAGCTACAATTGCAACCTATTAAAATCCCACCATCAAGATAAAAACCAATACATCTACTATACACTAACTACATAGATAGTCAACACTTGCTAAAATTACTCTCAGTTGAGCAATAAGATAAGTGAAAAAGGAAGATTATCTCCTGATCACATCTACCAGGAGGCACTCAGAAAACTTAACAATACAGCCACATACATTCATCTAATTATTGAAAATACATCTAATTATTGGAAAAAAACAAAAACAAAACAACAACCATAGTTCTTAAGCTCATGTCCAGAAACAAGATAGAGTAGCTGAATCAAGTAAGATAGAGGTAGACAAAGAATTCCCATTGGAAGGAAGGCAGACTTTGGAACTCTCTGATAAGTTATTCAGAATAATAATATTGAAGTGCATCTAAATACTCGACAGAGGGTTCGAGAAAAATAAAGAAGTCAGGAAGTATTATAGGAACAATCAAATAAGATAGTTACAACAATGGAAATAATTAAAAACCTGGAAAAAAGAGGTCAAAATGATTAATAATAAAAAAAAATCAGAAATGGACAATACACTACAAGGGCACAGGAGAAGAAGTGAAGAGATGGAGGCCAGAACCAGCAATCTGAAAGACAAACCTCTCAATATTTCTAAGATAGAAGAGAAAGCAGAAAAAAAGGATAAAAAAAATCTCAAGGAAGTCTAAAATTTGTGTGGGAAAACATGAAGAAGAATAGCCTAAAGTTATCGGAGTCCCAGAACAAGAGGGTTCTCAGAAGACCACAGTGGAGATAGTTGAAGAACTGCTGGAAGAAAAGTTCTCTAACATCATAGAAGATAAGAAGATAAGCATGTAAGATGAGAAGATAAGCATTCAAGAAGCTGGATGAATCCCAGGAAGGATGGATCCTAAAGAAACTCACCAAGACATATCATGTTCAAGCTCTCCAAAATCTAAGACAAGGAGAGAATACTAGAAGCAGCTAAGGAAAAGAGAAGTATTATTTAAACATGCAAGTAAATCAGTTTAAGCTCTGATCTGTCAGAAGCAACTATGCAAGAAAGAAGGAAAATGAACAACACATATAAAACTCTGAAAGAAAATAGCTGCCAACCAAGAATCATGCACTCAGAAAAACTAGTAGTCAAATGCAACAGTGCAATCAAAACATTCCAGGATAAACCGAAGCTAAGAAACTTTGTTAAAGCCAACCCAGTGCTTCAAAACATCCTAAAGGGAGTTCTTTGAACTGAAAACCAACAACAACAGACAACAACCAGCGATTGACAGACATGACAACACCACCCAGAACTCAATCAAGAAGAGTCCAGAACAGAACAAAATTACAACAACGAATTCAGAGGACCTAGGAGGTCAGTCTAGGATCAAAACAATTATAGTGTGAAAGAATGTAAAAATGTAGGAACAGAGATCCAGGTGGTAAGAAGGTCAGGTAGATTGAAGGATAAAATAAACTTTTTTTAAATGGAGGAAAAAGTTAATAGAATATAGGATAACCTCAAAGAAAATGAATACTTCATAACACACCAAGAAAATGAAAATCCAAGAAAAGCATGGAAATCTTAAAACTGTGAAGAAACTGAGAACAAAGAGTGCAAAAAACATGAACTCAGCACAGTAAGGCATGCAGAACAAAGAAACCAACAACACCACAAAAAGCAAACATAATTACAGCAATTATGTTTGTTATTATTGATAGCAATTACCTATCAATAATTATACTGAATAGCAACAGATTAAATACACCAGTTGAGTGACAGAAGTGATATGAAACCAAGATCCTTTAATACACTGTCTGCAAGAGAAGCACCTTACACACACAAAAAAAAAAACATATTAAAAGTTAAAGGACAGAAAAATATACCAAACTAATTGTAATAAAAAACAGTAGGAATGGCAATACTAATCTCTGATACAATAAACTTTAAGGCATGATGAAAGAGCCCAAAAATATATAAATCCAGAGCAGTCAATCAAAAAAACAGCACAATACACATTTTTTTCCAGTGAACAAGAAACATTCTCTTATGTTAGACCACAAAGCAAGTCTCTGTAAGTTTACAAGCATCAAAACACTACAAAGCATCTTCTTATAACACAGTGCGATAAAACTAGAAATCAACAATAAGAAGACTAAGGAAATAAACTCAAATATATGGAAACTAAATAAGAACTTTCTTAAAAGTTACTAGGTAGTAGAACAAATAAAAGGTGAGTTTATAAGAATGAAAACACAACATATAAAAATCTATTGTTGTTATTAGGTGCCATCGAGTCAGTACAGACTCATAGTGACCCTATGCACAACAGAACCAAATACTGCTAGATCCTGGGCCAACCTCACAATTGTTGCCACACTTGTGCCCATTGTTGCTGCCACTTTGCCAGTCTATCTCGCTGGGGGTCTTCCTCTTTTTCTCTGAACCTCCACCTTACCAAACATGATAGCCTGCTCTATGGGACACAGCAAAAGCAGTGCTGAGAGGTCAAATTATTGCAATAAATGAACACATCTAAAAAGAAGAAAGAACCAAAATTAACATATTAACACATCTTCAACAATTAGAAACAGAAACAAAGGAAGCCAATAGTCACCAGAAGAAATAAATAACAATAAAATTTGTAATAAATAACAAAGATTATAGGAGAAATAATATTTGCTATGGGTCGGAACCGACTTGACGGCACTTAACAACAACAACAAAACATAGGAGAAATAAATGAGACAGAAAACAACACACACAAAAAAACTATAGAAATATTGAACAGTGCAAGGAGCTGGTTCTTTGAAAGGATAAATAAAATTGACAAACCATTGGCAAACCTAAGAAAATGAAACAGGGAGAAGACACAAATAACATATATAAGAAATCACATGGGTGATGTCAGAACAGAACCAATGGAAATAAAAAGAATAACAACAGAATACTATGAAGAGTTGTACTCCAAGTTTGAAAGTATAGAGAAGCTGGATACATTTTTAGAAAATCATGACCTAGGATATCATGATTGGAAAAGTGAAGCATCAGAGAAAAAAAGAGAAAGACACCCCTCCACCCAATGAGATGGATTGGAACAGTGGCAGCAGTTGTGGGATCAAACATTGCAAGCATCGTGAATTTGACAGAGGTCCAGGTAGTGTTTCATTCTGTTGTGCATAGGGTCACTATGAATTGGTGTTAACTTGATGGTACCTAACAACAACAACAACAACTAAAGTAAAAAAATAGCCTTAAATTTATACTTGATATTTTCAAACAAGTTTGCACTTGACGTCATATTTATTTTGCGTATTTATGTTTGCATTAGTTAAATGAAAAATATTGAACTTTTATAACTCTATGTTCAAACATCTTCATTATCTTTCAGTTTACAATGGAGAATTTATTGGTTTGGATTCCTCATATAGCACTGTAGGATAAACTCTAGAATACTAACCACAAGATCAGCAGTTCAAATGTGCCAACCACTCATTAGAATCCCTGTTTAGTGTCTCTGTGAGTAAAAAGTTTCATTCTGTTGTGCAGTGTTTCATTCTGTTGTGCATGGGGTCACTATGAGTCAGTATCAATTTGGTGGCACATAACAACAACATGAGTTAGAAACAACTTTATGGTACACAACAACAGCAACAATAATTACTGATTGGAAACCCTGGTGTGGAACAGTAGGCTAACCACTGGAGTACTAGTAACTGAAAGGTAAACAGTTCAAAAGCAATCAGCCACTCCTGGAAATCTTATAGAGTGTCTTTATGAGTCAGAAATGACTCAACAGCACACAACATCAGCAATAATATTAATCCAAAGTGGCAAAGGTAGGCTCTTAGCCTTTGAGAACCATTGTTTTATATATTCATTATTAAATATATAAAAGAATAGCTGTAAATCTGTCACTCCTTCAATGAACTCAGCACAATATCTTATTGAGTATCTACAAATATGTAGTAGAATCTTAAAGTTATAGGAACAATCCATGTCATCGTAAAGTAAGCCTCAAATGATACTGCAGCAGACAGAAATAAGTGGCAAAATGGGAAAAATGGATGAAAAGCTAATTCACTCATCCTGAAACAATCTTCAGAAGCTTTAATATTCATCTAATTCTGGGGGAAAATAGAGTTCAATAATTTTTTATATAATTAGAAATTATTAGGTTACATCTAATTCAAATTTGTATTATTGGCAAAAGCAATATTGACTAGGGCACCTGGGGCACTTCTGACTTATTTTGAGTTGAGTCATGGGATCTGTAACTTTTACCTGGCTCTACTAAAAAGAAAGAAACAATCCATAGATAATGAAATGTCAAAAATGTACCATCTCTAAGGGTTTGAATCATCTCTTCAGAGTGCAACAGAGGGTCAGTACCAAGATTAAATGTAAATCCCTACACAAGCTGAGAGCTTTGCCCTGTGATGAATATTTGTTTTGTTTTTTTATTTTTCTGTCAGTAATTTTTTTACTTGCTTTTCTAAACTTAAAGTCTTTCTTTCTTTGAAAAATAAATTTAATCATGTGGTTTGGGATTACAGTGAAATGAGTCATATGCAGTGCTCTCATTTTATCCATCTACGTAAGTAGCATGCTGTAATAAAATAGTTCACAAGTGTTGTTTTTTCCTAGTTTTGAGATCACGGTTTAAAACTTAATTCTTCACTGCAGGTAATTTGCTAAATTTACATTCTAACTAGAGTCCCGTTGTAGTGCTGTAGGATAATGCACTGGACTACAAGGTCAATTTGAAATGCAATGTCAGTAGTTCTAATATACCTGTCACTCCTTGAAAACCCTAGACAGGTTTTGTGAGTCAGAATTTACTTGATGGCACGTAACAGTAACAACAACAAAATTCCAACTACTTCCTTATCAGACTCTAACAATCCAGGACTACAGTACATAGAAGCACTAATATGACCAACATCCAGGAACAACTCTTTCTTCTCCAGATCCATGTTGATGTTGTCAGGTGCCATGTAGTCAATACTGACTCATAATGACCCTATGCACAACAGAACGAAACAATG
>NW_006408663.1:7789211-7794240 GCF_000296735.1 Chrysochloris asiatica | reverse complement strand
TGTGCCCCATCAGCAAATGAAGGTCCTGCGGGCTTTACTCGCATGGGCTGTACTCCATTCGCGTCATCACAGTCAACTCTACTTTGAGGAGGCAGCTCTTCCCCAGTCACATTTTGAGTGCCTTCCAACCTGAGAGGCTCATTTTCCAGCACTGTTTCTGAAAGTGTTTCTCTGCTATTCATAAGGTTTTCAGTAACTAAATATTCGGAAATAGTTCGTCTCTCCTGGTTCCCAGTCTGCCTTCATCTGAAAGCTCTTCTGAAACCTGTAAACTGTTGGTGACCTTGCTGGCATTTAAAATACAGTGGCATAGCTTCCAGAATCACAGCAATCATAAGCCACCACAGTAGGCCAACTCACAGACTGGTGGTGTTCTAGAACCACAGAATTATTCAAAGCATCCAGTCCTCTGAAGGCCCTGGAAACCTACTCACCCACCATATTTATGATATATATATACTGTCTCCTACAACTCCAGTTTGTGCTTATGCTGTCCTTGGCTGCAGAAAGCTATGTGGCATTGACCGTTAGTTCTTTTTCTTCCAAAGAGGTGTAGATAATAAAGTGTATGGCTTTCATTTTTTCAGATGTCTTTTTTTGTTTGTTTGTTTGTTTCTCACTATTCAAAGAACCTATAATTATACCTAATATCATGTAAGTATAAAATATATGCATATGTAACTTTTTCAGATAGCTATTGTAGTCCTGAACATCAATAGTATAATTAATTGTATGTGCTCATGATTGTTTTTGCTAGTCATGATTTATTAATTTAATTTTTAAAAATCCTTCTATATGCAGAACTACTTCCAACATAATTTCAACTCTAGTTATTGTTTTATTGATTGCTTAAATATTTTTAACAAGGGGGATTAATCAATTGAATCATCTGTTTTTTAAAAAATGTGTCTTGTTGGCATAATAAAAAAGATCTAAAATTTGAGGTTGGATAATCAGGTTTTGAGTATCAAATCTGTTATCCTGATATTTGGATGAAATTGAGCAGGCCCTTAAATTTTTCTGGGTCTCAGTTTCCTCCACTGCTAAACCCAAATCTCCAGCTGACAGTAATAGTGTAATATAAATGAAGTGAGAATATATGTTAAATCACTTAAAAAATACTGATATTCAGTGAAAACATCATATTTATTTTTTCAATTGATTATTTATAAAAGAAAAATATGAGTAAGAATTTTCATGTGTCAGAGTACAAAGAAGGTCATTATTACTAAGAAATATGTTCTACTTTGGTATTTTTATAACAAAGTACTGTATATTGTTTTAAGATGTTCTCATTAAACACTATTAAACATGTTTAACACTATAGTAACATTTTTAATGTTTTTCTAAAATTTTATTTATTTGCCTTTTCTGTTTCTTTTCAATTTTCATTGTGTTTACTCTAACCTGGGTGGAGGAGCTTGTGTATAATGCTATCCTTACACCAATTCCATTGGTGTAACTATTATGTCAGTTCATCTTATTGAAGGATTCTCTTTTTTTCTATGTCCCTGAATTTTACCAAACACAATATCCTTTTCCTAGCCACTGGTTGTTTCTGGTTCTGTGCTTGAAGCAAGAATGCTGTGTTTCGCTATTCATGCTTCCAAGGAGCATCCTGGCTTTCTATATCCTTTTAAACAAAGGTCTAAGAAAACGTTTTTGTTGTTGTATAGGGGTCTAAGGCAGTATACTTTGTTGAGGCAGAAATAGTCACCTTTGTCCTACACAGTCACTGGTGTGCTAGAACCATCAACCTTATGGTTTGTAGTTCCGTACATATCCTACAAAGCTACCACGCTCCCAAGAAAGCATTTGTTGTTGTTGCTAAGTGCATTTGAGCCAGTACCAACTCATAGTGACCCTGTATAGGGTTTCCAAGGCTTTCAATCTTTGAAGGAGCATATAACCTCATCTTTCTACCACAGAGTGGCTGGTGGGCACAAGCTGCAGATCTTTTGGTTCCCAGTTAAGTATTTATAGTATGGAGCCAACACACTCCCCAAGAAAGTATGCATAGTATTAATTTTAAAATTTAGAGGTTTTAAATTAGAATAAACTACGTCTTTGAACACTAGAATAATTATATGCACATTGTTGTCATTAAGTGCTGTGTAGTTGGCTCTGACTCATAGAGACACTGTATGGGATTTCTGAGGAGCAGCTGGTTTGAACAGCCTACCTTGTAATTTGAAGTCAAATGCTGATCTAGTGACACACAGGAGTCTATATATACATTATACATCTAGAAATGTGTATTCATCATTCAACAAGACAGTTTCATGTTGAATTTCAATATGTGGCTGAATAAATACTTTATAAAGAATTTTTGTCTTATATTTTATATCTTGATGACTCAAGAATTTTGACTTTGATGCATTGGTATTCATTCACAGTACTGTTATTTTTTCAAATAATTTAACAGGCTACCACAGGAAGTATCTCTTGTGATAGAATTGAAGCATACCCCAGATTGTAGAGAAGTTGCATGTGCATGTGGCCACAGTATCATTCTTTTGAATAGAAACAAAAAATAAATAAATAAATAAATCACCCTTTGCTAATGGATCCATAGAGTTTGATACAGGATTGTTTGAAAAGAGAAAAAAATTACTGAAATACAATCAAAATTATAAAAGGAAACTATAGAAGTATAATTTGAGTTACAATAGTTTAAAATTATGAAAGTAATCAAATTGTGAAAAAAGGCCATAATGGTCTCTCTGTGTTCCAATATCATTGAATAATGCAATTTTTATTTTAAAATTTCTATAGTCCTTTGATTTTCTCCTATTACATTTAAAATGGCATTAATGCTATTTAAAATACAAGTATGCACATAAGACTTTTTATTTTGATTCTCACCTTGTGCATGTGAATTTCTTTGTTCAGGATTTCATGATCTTTTTATAGTAAAGCTTCTGAATTCCCAAATGAGAAAAGAAACAAACAAATGTAAACATGATTCTTTTAGCATCTCTAATTGACATAAAATTACTGAAATACATACTACTTTCATTTATACAACATACATCCAGAAAATGCATGGACCTTTAGTTTTCTTTTAAAAGCATGAAAGTTTGAAAATATCAACTTTTTACTGTTCAAATTCTATTTAACTGCTTTTTCGCCTCTCTGGAAGAAATGTTAAGTTCATATGTTCAAATACAAGTCAAAAGATACTCAAATATTTTATTTACTTTTTCCTATAGAATTATACATCATATGTAACTTCTGAATCAGTTACATGTAACAATGACCGTGGAGCCAAACAATAATTGGGAGATTTCTCCAGCAGCTCATAAAATTAAATCTGTAACTTACTTGCAAGCACTGAGGGTTGGCAGGTTAAGCAGGTTAAGATCTTCCCATAGTGTCATTGAAGGTTGTTTAAACTGCAATTACAGTTTATAGTGCAGCTGTTAAAATCTACCAAACCAAATATTCAAAATGACCTTCTCCAATTATCTGAGGAATTGTGCCAAATGTATTAAATTGAAAATGATTTATAACATCAGTGGAATTCACTGGTTCTAATATATATATATATATAGCTTTTGGATATGGAAATTCCATTTAAATAAAAATTTAAAAATCATTAACTTCCCTGAAAAGAAATTTGATAATTTTTAATTATGGTAACTCTATTTTCCAACCTCCAAGAAGTAAACATTATTAAGTTCAGTTTTTCATTTAATTAAATACTTACAATTAACCAACATTTATTTGGCTATAGTCTATCTTGCTATCAAAATAGGTTAGTTACATATTGTAGCTAAAACGGGCAAGGATGAAAATGTCTTTAATTAATTAGACACTCCTGTTTTATAGGTCAGGAAATGGTGATAAATACCTAGAAGTCTCAGCCTAACTACCCTTATTATAACTAAAATGACGTCTCTATATCATTCTTGGACTCCTGGTGTGGGTCTGTAGGACCAGCACTGGACTGTGAATGACAAACTTGGAAGTTCAAACCCACCAGCTGCTCCTTGGAAACCCTGTACAGGGTTGCTGTGATTCGAAATCTACTCCAAGACACTTAACAACAACAATGTATCATTCTAAAACTACAACCTGAGATCTATTCACTCATTAACTAAATGGACAGAATGATTAAATACTTAAATAGAATCTCAAAATCAATAAAATGACTGACTGCATATACAAACTTGGGGAAAATAAGGAATTTTAAAGAGAAAGTGAAGCAGATTTAGTTTACAGTGATAAAATGAGAGCTCATTTAGTTTGAATTTGATCTCGATCATGTTAGAACTATAAGAATTTGGAAAAATCATTTAAACATTCTAAGTTCAAATTTTCTTATCTAGTGTAGTGGTGTATCAATTCACTCCCAACTGCACTTTGAATCTACAAGCTTCTCCATGGGAGAAAGATAAGGCTTTATAGACTACTAATGTTGGTTTCCAATCAAACATAGGATAAACATTGGACTGCGAACCACAAGGTCAGCAGTTCAAACCCACAAGCTGTACCTTGGAAACCCCATACAGGGTCACTTTGGGTTTAAATAGACTCCACTGCACACAACCATCAGCACAACTACCACCAGAATATAAGCATAATAACTAACGTAGTGCATTACACATTGAACTGCTAGCAACAAGGGAAGTAGTCCAAATTCACCAGCCACTCTGCAGGAAAAAAGATGAGGATTTCTACTCCCATAAATAAAAAAAAAAAACCCGCCATCTTGGGAGAGCATAGCTTGATTGTATCAGGATTGATAGGATTAGGAGAGAACATCTTGATTGTATCTTGATTATATCTAGATTGACATTTAAATTTAAAGTGACAGTTTCGACATAAAACCAAATGGCCACCACTCATCTGTCTGTCTTGTTGTGGTGGTTTGAGTTGCTGTGATTCTGAGGGCTATGCCACTGGTGTTTTAAATTACCAGCAAGGTCACCCATGGTGGACAGGTTTCAGATGAGCATCCAAACAAAGACAGACTAGGAAGAAAGAGTGACAAACTACTTCCGAATCGCTAGTCACTGAAAACTCT
>NW_006408663.1:7787730-7788972 GCF_000296735.1 Chrysochloris asiatica | reverse complement strand
AAATTGGAAATAGTCAAAAATGAAATTTAAGCATCAACATCAATATCTTAGGCATTAGTGAACTGAAATGGACTGGTATAGGCCATTTTGAATCTGACAACCACATGGTTTATCATGCAGGGAATGACAAATTGAAAAGGAATGGTGTTGCATTCATTGTCAAAAAGAACATATCCAGATCAGTCATGAGGTACAATGCATGAGGTACAAGTCATGAGGAACATAACAACAATGTTCAAGAGAAAATTCCCTGTCTCTTCTGACATTCATAGTATCTTTTATTTCTTTCCTGTCTTTTTAATGGCCTTTTGCTTTCTTTTTGTATTATGTTCTTGATATCATCCTATGACTCCTATGATTTCTGGTCATTAATGTCTAATGTAACAAATCTGTCCTCAAGATGGTCTCTAATCTCAGGTGGATCATGTTCACAATCATACTTTGACTCTTGTTGATTTGCTTTAAGTTTCTTCACTTTCAACTTAAACTTGAATATTAACTTTGTAATGATCTATTCCACAGCTGGACTGATGATATCGAGCTTCTCCATCTTTTCTTCTCATAGATGTAGTCAGTTTGATTCTTGTGTATTCTATTTGGTGAGATCCATGTCTATAGTTGCCATTTATGTTGTTGAAAAAAGGTATTTGCAATGACTAAGTTATTGGTATTGAACAATTTTATCATGTGATTTCTAGCAAAATTTCTATCACCAAGACTGTATTTTCCAACTGCTGGTACTGTATCTTTGTTTATAACATTCTTATTCCAAACTCTGAAAGCTATCAATGCAATTTAATTGCACATTTAATTAATATTAGACTGAAGAAGTTGGTGGAAATCTTTAATTTCATCATTGCTGCCTTTAGTGGTTGTTGCATAAATCTGAATAATATTTATATCAACTGGTCTTCCTCATAGAGTTATGGATATTAACCTATTATATCACAGGCAAAATTGTACTTCAAGATAGCTTTTGAGTTGATTTAGTGCAGAATGCTATGCCATTCTTCTCCAATTTGTCATTCCTAGCAAAGAATACCACAATTTTGTCTGATTCAGACAGTCAATACCAGTCCATTTCAGTTCATTAAAAATGATGATATAGATCTTTATGCATTCCATTTCATTTTGGATGACTTCCAATTTTCCTAGATTCATATTTGTTAATGAATGCCTGAAGCTGTTTTATTTTGGAGTCCTGTCCATCAGCAAACTAAGATTCTGAAGACTTTATCCAAT
>NW_006408663.1:7785869-7787145 GCF_000296735.1 Chrysochloris asiatica | reverse complement strand
AGTACCATGGACTGCCAAAAGAACAAAGAGATCTATATTGGAAAAAGTACAGCCACAGTAGTCCTTGGAAGCCAGGATGACCAAACTACATCTCTCATACTTCAGACAGATTGTCAGGAGAGACCAATCACTGGAAAAGGATATTATGTTTGATAAGGTGTAGGGTCAGAGAAAAAGAGGGAGACCCCGTCATAGATTGGCCAAGTGGCAGCATCAACGGGTCCAAGCATGGCAACAAGTGTAAGGTTGACCCAGGACGGGGCAGTATTTTGGACTGTTGTGCATAGGGTAGCCATAAGTCAGTACCGACTCTATGGAACCTAATAACAACAACAACAACAACAACAACAGTGAATAATTGTAGTTCTGATGTGGTGCTGTGGATTAATGTGCTGGACTGCAAAATTGGTTTGAACCACAAGGTGAGTAGTTCAAGCTTACCAGCTGCTACTTGAAAATCCTATACAGGGCCACTATGAGTCAGAACCAACTGACGGCACTAAAAACAAATAAAGTGAATCAATTGGTGTTAACTATATTCTTCCATTTAAACTGTCACTCAATTAACAACTTAAAAAACAAAGTGAACAATCAGCTCATGCAAGAGAACAAATTTGATCCCAACTCTCCCTAATCCTGACCTAACTTAAAATCTTTACACCTATATTGTATGGTCTCTCTTAAATAAAGTTCCAGGAATGTTTTTGGATGAAGCTGTTGGATAATAAGAACACAGATATTACATTGAGAAGAGTCATATCTATGACAATTGAAGGAGAGAAGAAGGAAACATGTTTAGTTTGTCACTGCCTAAGGCCTGCTTGGGCTTTGCATAACATGAACTTTATTTACATCTTCTTGTTATTGCTATATTGCTAAGTGCCATGGTGTTGATCCAGACTCATAGCAACCAAGCATAGGGTTTCCAAGGCTTTTTAAATCTTTGAGGGAGCAATAATCCTAATCTTTCTTCCATGGAGCAACTGGCTGGCAAGAATCAGACTAGTGCATATCACATTGCTTAACAATTTATCGGTAATCATTTCTATTAATATAATATTTGCTGGTATTTTTATTTCTCTAAATATCAGTTTTCTTAGTCATAAAATGTTAATAAGATGATTTTACAATTAAATAAAATATTTTACATCTTAGCAAAAATTCATAGTAATGTGGATATTACTGATGCTGTGATAATAATAAGTTACAAAGACAGTTCATGACCCGAAAGATAAAGGACTGATGTTCTTATTAGGTGCTGTTGAGTCATTTCCAA
>NW_006408663.1:7764761-7765352 GCF_000296735.1 Chrysochloris asiatica | reverse complement strand
CCTTTTAAGAAACCCATTTAGTCATGATGCATTATTGTTTTGATGTGCTGCTGAATTCTGTTGGCTAGGATTTTGTTGAGAATTTTTGCATCTATGTTCATGAAGGATATTGGTCGAAATTTTCTTTCTTAATAATGTCCTTCCCTAGTTCTGGGATGAGGGTTATGCTTGCTTTATATAAAGTATTAGGGGATGTTCTGTACTATTCTATATTCTCAAATAATTTGAATAGAATTGATGACAGCTCTTCCTTGAATGTATGGTAGAACTCACCAGTGAAGCCATCTGGGCTTGGACTTCTTTTGGTTGTGAGATTTTTGATGACCTGATCAATTTCTTTTTTTTTTGTTATGGGTCTGTTCAAGTTTTGTCCTTCACTCTGTGTAAGTTTAGGTAGGTTGTTTTTCTAAAAATGTATCCACCTCTTCTAAATTTATGAATTTATTGGAGTACAACTCTTCATAGTATTCCTTTAGTTCCGTTATGACATTGCCCATGTGGTATCTAATGCATGTTATTTGTGTCTTCTCCCTCTTTCTTTTGTTAGGTTTGTCAATTTTATTAATTCTTTCAAAGAACCAGCTTCTTGTC
>NW_006408663.1:7762326-7763160 GCF_000296735.1 Chrysochloris asiatica | reverse complement strand
TCTCCCCAATCCCTTTCTTGCACAGGTCAGTGTGCATGCACCATAGAAACCTCCAGCATTTGGTGTGGGGGTCCGCTCACTCAGGCCCCTCCCCTAGTCACAATTGTAGAGGTGCGCAGATAGATATTGAGAAGTTAATGGGAGAAAGATTGCCTATTTTTTTTTTTTTTTCTGAAGGTCATTTTGGTATCTGAGTGTACACAGCATAATTCTTGAAATAGTTGCATTTTTTATCTTGGGGTTTTACAGAATGTTCATACAGTTGTCTCTCTGGCCAGACCTACTTTATTCTTGCTGGATAGGCAGAAGTAAAGGGTCCTGCACAAGTCAACTTTAGGGCTGGGTCTCAGAGTCAGACGTCATTAGCAGCTACCAAAGAATTAACCCATGGGACCAATGGGGTTCTTTCTCTGTGTGCCATGGAAAAACTGTGGGCTCAATGTTGGACTCTTTTGGGGGTGCACACACACCCGCCTGAAGGCATCCAGGCTGGCCAGAGAAGGTGCAACAGGGAAGAGGAGGGGAAATGTGTAGAATACCCCCACACCTCCTCCTGCAAATGTCACTTCGCTGGTTTTTAGCACTGGTTCACTGTGGCAGTCCAGCTTTCGACCCGCCCTCTGAACTCAGCCTGGGTGGGGTGGCCGCAGAGGGAATCCCGTATCCTGATCAATTGCTAAATCCCAATATATTCCTTTATATAGTGATTTTTCCAACAGTGGGTGTGGGAAACTGACACCCTGCACATTATGCTTGATCCAGAGCCCTGTAACTGTAACGTGGAAGCAGCTTCTCTGTGTTTTCAGCCCCTTCCCCACAGATCCTGTCCTACCT
>NW_006408663.1:7760632-7761991 GCF_000296735.1 Chrysochloris asiatica | reverse complement strand
TTTCCTGTCTTTTTAATGCCCTTTTGTTATTTACATGGATGATAATCTTGATGTCATCCCACAATTCTTAAAATTTTCATTCTAATGCTTCAAATCTGGTCTTCAAATTGTCACTAAGTTCAGAATGTGATATATTCAAGGTTATGTTTTGGCTCTCTTGGACTTACTTTAATTTTCTTCAATTTTAGCTGAACTTGCATAGCAGCAATTGATGATTTATTCCACAGCCAGCCCATAGCATCGTTTCAGTTGATGATACTGAACTTTTTCATGGTCTTTTATTATCGATCCAGTCAATTCAATTCCTGGGTATTCTGTCTAGTGAGAGCTATGTGTATAGTCACCTTTTGTATTGTTTAAAGTAGGTATTTGCAATAAATAAGTCACTGGTCTTTCAAAAATTCTATCTTGCTATATCCAGCATCACTTCTATCAATATTTTCCAATTACTGATTCGTCCTCTTTTTTCCAATTTTCATATTTCAATCAACAATAATTATCAATACACCCAGATTGCATGTTTGATCGGTTTCAGACTGAAGAAGGTGGTAGAAATCTTCAATTTCATTATCACTGACTTTATTGCTTGGTGTGTAAACCTGAATAATAATAGAATTAATTGATCTTCCTTGTAGGCCTATTAACTTTATCTATTACAACAAACAGCATTATACTTCAAGATAGATCTTTAAATGTTCTTTTTGACAATAACTGTAATGTCATTCCTCTTCAATTTGTAATTCCTGGCACAGAAAACCATAAGACTGTCTAATTCAAAATGTCCAATACTATTTCACTTCACTAATGCCTAAGATACCATTCTTTATGTATTTCATTTCATTTTTTATCATTTCTACTTTTCCTACATTCACACTTTTATAGTTTTCATTGCAATTGTTAATGGAAGTTTGCAGCTGCTTCTTTCCAATTTGAGTTACGTCACATTAATAAGTAAGGGTACTGGGATCTTTGCTTCATTCTCATCATTAAGGTCAACTCTATTTTGTTGAGGTTGCTCTTTCACAGTTGAATTTTAGTGCCTTCCAACCTGAAGGGTTCATCTTCCAGCACTATATCTATTAATATTTGAAAGGTTTTTGGTAAGTATCTTTCAAGATATGGTTTGTATTTCTTTATTCCTGTCTGTTTTAGTCTGGAAGATCCTATGAAATCTGCTGCCATTTAAAATACCAGTGGCATGGGTTCCAGCATCACAAAACACAATCAAACAAAGTACATCAAACTGACAGAAGAGTGGTGGAAGAATAATGTTAAATAACATTATTAGTCACTGACTATCAAAAGACACATATCATTGATAACATATCTCACTACGTGGTGGATGCAGTCTAGCATATA
>NW_006408663.1:7757779-7760352 GCF_000296735.1 Chrysochloris asiatica | reverse complement strand
TTTAGAAAATAAATTCTTTGTTGTAAATTATCTAAAAAAGTATCTACTAAGAACATCCTAACCTTGATATTTGCAGTTTCAGTAGTCACTGTGGACTCATTGTACTGTATACAATGAATTGAATTTTCTTTTGTGAAGCTAGAATAATACTGATTTTTTATTATCCTTAGCAGAAGTCAGAAAGTTTTCTGTTTTATGATTCCACTCTGGAACACTGTAAGATGGCTGTATGAGCTTGAATTTAAATGTTAATTAAGCTAATGTAACTTCAATAATACATGCAATTTTTGCTTAAGTTTTAGTAGATTTCTACAAAGGCTTTCTATTTTTATATTTGTATGTGTCCTAGTTCTTGAAGTTACATTGATTCAAAACATATGAAAGTAATTATATATATAAATATGTAAATTTAATTGCGTCTTTACCTTTTTCCTATATTGATATTTCCAAAATTATGTTCTTCCTGAGTTCAGCTACATTTTTATGATTTAATTAATAAAATTCTGATCTACTAATTCTACTTACATTGGTTATGTTTCACTCATGGTGCACTGGAGAGTAAGCACTGTGCTGGATACAACAAATTCAGCAGTTCAACCGCCACAGCCATTCTCAGAAACCATATAGAGGGATGTTGTGAGGGAGAACTGACACAATGGCACACAACTATAGTAACAAAAAATATCCTTAAATATCTGTTTATGGAATCTTATTACCACATTTTTTTTTTTCAAAAGTTGAGTTAATTTTCAGAAAAATGTAAAAACTTAAATAGATAAAACTCTTTTTTTTTTCTTTTTTGCCAAAAATAAAAAAATAGTTGAGAGAACAAGTCCGGTAAATAGAATTCTTAAAATAGAATCCTAATTCCAATAATAATTTGAATGATTCTGGACAGATTTCTGAACTCTCTATTTCATATTTCTTCCTGTAAAATGATGTTATGGGAATTATATGCAACATACCAAGTACAGCATCAATTGCTGGAAATATTTTAAGTTGCCTTTACTGCTACTGATTCAGTAGAAGAGATAGACAGTTCACTAATACATTTTACTGGGAACATTAGACCTTTAAAAAATAATTCTAGAAAGAATAAAATTACTCAATTTATCTGAATGAAAAAGAGGAAGAACCCCTGTGAGATGGATTGGCAAAGTGGCAGCATCATTGGGCTCAAGTGTGACAACAATTGTGAGGTTGGCCCAGGACTGGGCAGTATTTTGTTCTGTTGTGCACAGGGTCACTATGCGTCAGTACTGACTCAATGGCACCTAACAACAGCAGCAACATTTGAAGGAATATTGATATAAGGAGAGTACAAGTGTGTGTTTGTACATGGTTGTTTTATATCTTAGTAAAAGTTATGTGAATGTAAGCTGGCCATATATAATGAAAAGATTCTGAATAATTAGAAAATTCTAATTATCAAACAGACTTCCTCATGAATTAGTGAGTTTTTATTACAAGAGTTAGTCAAGCAGGATCAAATTATCACTTACTGGTGAATTTGCTGAAGGGAATCATACACTTAAAAGGGTTAGACTCAGTGACCTACAAGACTCATTTGAATTAAAAGATTCCGTGAATTAAATATAAACAGGAACCAACCATTCCAGAATAAAAGCCAGCCCCTCTGGCTCTATTACCTTTTACCACCCATTAAACCAGATTGTTGCAGAATAGAAATTGCTGTTTTTGTTAGGTGACATCCAGTCAGCTTTGAGTCATATCAACCCAATGCACAACAGTACTAAACACTGCCCTGCCCCACACCATCCTCATATAGTTTCTGTCATTGTGCCAATCCATCTCATTATGGGTCTTTTTCTTTTTCATTGCCACCCCCCGCCCCACTTTTCCAAGCATGATGTCCTTCTCCATGGACTGATCCTTCCTGATAATATGTCCAAATCATGGGAGAAAAAGTAGCCATCTTGGCTTCTATGGGACATTCTGGCTGAACTGCTTCCAACACAGATTTGTTTGTCTTTCTGTCAGTCCATAGAACTTTCAATATTCTTCTCCTACACCAAAACTCAAATACATTAAATCTTCTATGGTTTCTTTATTCATTGTCCAACTTTCACATGTATTGTTGTTGGTAAGTGCCGTCGAATCAGTTCTTACAGAAATCCTTTATGAGGTTATCAAAAACACCATGGTTTGGGTCAGGAGCACCTTAGTTCACAAACTGACACCTTTTCTCTTGAAAACTTTAAAGACGTACTGTGCAACACAGTTGCCTAATGCAATATGCTATTTGATTCTAAACTATTGTTTCCTTCAGTGTTTACTTTAAACTCTCATTTTGTCTTCTTCTGAAGCAAACCAAAAAGGACCCTCAGCTATTAGGAGCTGGAAACAAGTAACATGGCCCCTTAGCAATGGGGGTCATTCTGATTTTGTCACCAAGTGTATCTGGTTTTAGCAGACTCATAAACCTAGTGTCTGAACATTCCATTTACTTAGTAACAAATTTACAAATTGATCTCCATCATCTCTTCTATTCCTCAAATTATTTTCAACAAAAATTGTAACTTGGTTCAGACTACTGGATTAGTTGGAAAATT
>NW_006408663.1:7755009-7756839 GCF_000296735.1 Chrysochloris asiatica | reverse complement strand
GGTCTAGAGTTCCCAGACACTGCATCTCTGTGAATCATCATCTCTGCCTGCATCTCTTGTGTCACTGTTTCTCTGGGTAGGGTCCTGCACTCGGCTCTTCTACCTTGATGACCCCAGGAACCTCCAATCATGGGCTGCAAAGTAAACTGCTCCCCTATTTTTGCTACAAAAAGTATATCTTTACATTTCTAACCCTCACAATCTGTCCTGATAGCAATTATTTACTATTGTACCAGAAGAGTCCTATCCCATTTCCTTTCATCAGCCCCACCCAGACAGATTGGATACTACAAAGTGGCGATTCTACCTTCCTCTGCACCCTCTGGATCTATACTCTCTCTTGAAAGCTTGTAAGCCAGTCATTTCTTGCCTTTGTAGCCCCCCTCCCCATTTTGGGTAGCCAATGTCCAAGTTGCCCATCCCTGTCTGCTCTGTGTATGGAGGCGGTGGGAATGATCCTCGCTGCAAAGATTTGTTCCCTCTTTTGAGCTACTGCATCCATAGGTGTAGGTCAAGTCCATCAAATTGTATCCAATTAATCTTTTTTCCTATTCTTTATTCTTATAGTTAAGCTCTGATCATCCAGCCATTGAAGCCAGGTCAAGTGGGTATTATCTGCAAGTGTGGGTATTCTTGTACATATGCCCTCACTTCTTATCAGCTGGGTGCTTCACTCTCCACTCTACTTCTCTGTGGCTATGTCACTGACTTTGGGCCCAAAAGTCCCCAGGTCTTGCCACACTACTGGCTAACCAGGTCTCTACCCGGGTTCACAGGAATCTATTGAATGTTGTAAGGCTTAGCTCGCAGTTTCATTACTGTTTTTCCCTCACTTCCCCTTATCGATGACAAACATTGTTGCCAATCAGAACGTGTATTCCCATTGAGTCTTATTCTTGGAAGGGGGTTTCCCCTGAGGGGACCCAACCACTTGCCTTGATGTCTCCTGGGCAAGCAACTTCTTGTTCTTATAGTAATCAATCAGACTACCATTATTGTTTTGTATTTTCCTATTGGTCTTTTTTGAAGACATATCATCTGTTCTTCTAGCTGCTCCAGGCTGGTCTGCTTGTTCTTTCAAGTGGAAATGTCCCACCTCAGAAGATTCTAGATGTGGTTAAGAGTTCCACCTATGGTCTTATGTAATGCAGACTCCACAGGAAGCCTCCTTCACTGGGCAGTGTTTTGTTTTGCTGTGCATAGGGTCACTATGAGTCGGTATTGACTCAATGGCACCTAACAACAAATGGCTAGTGATTGTTTACATTTCTTCATATGTTTGTTGGCTGCCTGGATCTCCTCCTTGGTGAAGTGTCTGTTCATGTCTTATGCCCATTTTTTAAATTGTAGAGGTGTTGTAGTTTCCTATATATTTTAGAAATGAGTCCCTTGTTTGCTGTGTCATTGTAAAAGTTTTTTTCCCCATTCTGTGAGTTCCTTTCTTACTCTTCTGGTGAACTCTTTTGATGCACACAAATTTTCAATTTTCAGTATGTTCCAATCATCTATTTTGCCTATTTTTGTTTGTGTAGTTTTCAAAATGTTTGGTAGTAAGTGTATTCCCTGAATTAGTGCACTCACATTTGTCCCTATTTTTTCACTGATGGCCTTCATAATTTTGGGATTCACATTTAGGTCTTTAATCCTTGCTGAGTTGGTTTTTGTATAACTTGTGAGGCAAAGTCTGGTTTCAATCTTTTGCATATCACTTTCAAGTTCTGCCAGCACCATCTATTGAAAAGACTATCCCCTTCTCATTCATATATTTAGGTACTTTGTCAAAAATCAGTTGGCTGTATGTTGATGGGTTAATTTCTGGATTCTTGATTC
>NW_006408663.1:7751909-7753733 GCF_000296735.1 Chrysochloris asiatica | reverse complement strand
ATTTGGATGCCTTTAATTTCACTGTCTTTCTATACAGCTCTTGCTAATAATTCCAGCACATTACTGAATAGGAGTGGTGACAAAGGGTATCCTTATCTGATTCCTGTTAAGAGAAGGAAGACTTTCAGTTTCTCTCCATTGAGAGTAATGTAGGCTGTTGTTTTTGTTTATATGCTCTTAATTATGTTGAGGAATTTCCCTTCAATTACAACTTTGTTGTGTGTTATTATCAGGAATGGATGTTGAATTTATCAAATGTCTTTTCTGCATCAATCCATATGATCATGTGGCTCTTTTCTTTTTTCTTATTTATATGGTGCATTACGTTGATCATTTTTCTAATGTTGAAACATCCTTGCATCCCTGATATAAATCCCACTTGATCATGATGTATTATCTTTTTGATGTGTTGCTGGAATCTGTTGGCTAGGATTTTGTTGAGAACATTTGCATCTATGTTCATGAGGGATATTGGTCTATAATTTTCTTTCTTAGTGAAGTTCTTCCCTGATTTTGGTATGATGGTTATGCCTGCCTCATAACCATCCTCCTCTATATTCTTCAATACTTTGAGTAGACTCAGAGACAGCTCTTCCCTGAATGTTTGGTAGAACTCACCAGTGAAGTCATCTGGACCCGAACTTCTTTTTGTTGGGAGTTTTGTGATGACCTTATCAATTTCTTCTTTAGTTATGGGTCTTTTCATGTTTTCTACTTCACTCTGTGTAAGTTTAGAAACGTTGTGTTTTTCTAAGAATGTATCCATCTCTTTCAAGTTTTAAAATTTGTTGGAGTACATATTTTCATAGTATCCTGTTATACTTTTGATTTCCTTTGGTTGTGTTGTGATATTACCATGTGATTTCTAATGTGTTATTTGTGTCTTCTCCTTTTTTGATTTTGTAAGGTTTGACAGTGGTCTGTCAATTTTGTTAATCCTTTCAAAGAACCATCTTCTTGCCCTGTTGATACTTTCTACAGATTTTTTTTCTCTCTCTCTTTTACTTCTGCTCTAATCTTTATTCTTTGTTTCTTTCTTTTCTTTTTCTTTTTTTTTTTGGTGTCTGTAGGTATGTTTCTAATTGTTCTAGATGCTGTGTTAATGTCTTAATTTTGGTTCTTTCTTCTTTTTGGATGTGTGCATTTATTGCAATAAATTGTCCTCTTAGAACCACATTTGCGGTGTCCCAAAGATTTTGGCATGTTGTGTTTTCAGTCTCATTTGTTTCTAGGAGATTTGTGAGTTCATGTTTAATTTCTTCTTTTATCCAGTCAGTTTCAGCAGGATATTATTCAGTTTCCATGTATTTGACTTTATTTCCTTGGTCTTCCTATTGTTGATTTCTAATTTGATAGCATTGCATTCTGAGAAGATGTTTTGTAGTATTTTGATGTTTGTAAATTTATGGAGGGTTGTTTTGTGGCCTCACACATGGCCTGTTTTGGAGAATGTTCCATGTGTACTGGAAAAGAATGTTTATTGTGCTGTTTTTGGGTTGAATGCTCTATGCACATGTATGAAATCCAGTTGTCTGTGTTGTTTAGTTCTTCTGTGTCTTTGTCAAGTTTATTTCTGGTTGTTCTATCCATTTTTGAAAGCAGTGTATTAAAATTGCCCACAATTATTGTAGATTCATCAATTTCTTTTTTCACATCTATTAGAGTTTGCTTTCTACATTTTGGAGCTCTTTAATCTTTTTTTTTTCTGTTTGCTCGTCTATCTTAGTAGTATTGAGAATTTTTTCTTCCAGCTCATTAGTTCTGTCTTCCATCTCTTGTATTCTACTCCCTTGTCTTTTCAGTGTATTGTCTATTCTGATATTC
>NW_006408663.1:7749394-7750940 GCF_000296735.1 Chrysochloris asiatica | reverse complement strand
ATCTGTGTGCATGTGTGGCAAATGAACCCACCAGTGGTGGGTGTGGGGGGCATCCATTCACTCAGAAACACTCTCTATTCCCCAGAATGGAGGTGAGCAAACAGTGCAGGGCCAATGAACAGATACAAATAAAAGAAAAAAAGAAAAATTAGAACCAAGCAAAACTGACAAAGTATATTGTCCACCTTTGCTCCAAGGTTCCCATGGTGTTATTCCGTGGTGGGTCTGCTCCCCCAGTTGGTGTTACCGTTTGGTCTCACTCATGTTTTCAGCTCTGAGCCACCGATCCTGGCAGATCAAAAAATACACAGGTTCTTATTCCGCTACAAGTTCCACTAGCTATAAGCCTTCTCATTTTTAAATATTCCTACCTATGTGGTTCAGAGTTTTGGAGCTCTGCCCTAAACCCACTTCACCTGGTATTCTGTGCTATTACTGATGGTGAACTTCACTGCACCTGTACCCTATCCACCATCAAGCCCCACCTTCTTCCTTGATTTTGATGCCATATTCTTCTTTATATAACCCACCTCCTCATATTATTTACTGAGCATACAGATTAAATAAGTATAGTGAAAAGAAGCAACTCTGGTGCTCACCTTTCCTGATTTAAGACCATTCAGTATCCCCTTGCTCTGTTCTAACAACCACCTCTTGATCTATGCACAGGTTCCTCAAGAGCACAATTAAGTGTTTTGAAATAATTATTATTTGCAATGTTATTAATAGCTTTTCATGATGCACACAGTTGAAAGCCTTGCATAGTCAATAAAGTACAAGTGAACATATTCTAGTAGTCTGTGCTTTCAGTTAAGATCCAGCTGAGGTCAACAAAGATAGCCCTCATTCCATGTCCTCTTCTAATCTTACCTGAATTTGTGGAAGTTCCCTGTCAATGAAACCTTTTTGAGTTATCTTCAGAAAAATTTTAACTCCATGTGATATTAATGATATTGTTTGATGATTCCCCCATTTTATTTGGTCATCTCTCTCTGAAATGAGCAAAAGTATAATCTATTCCCATCAATTGACCAGGTAGCACTCTTGCAAATTACTTAGAATAAATGAATGAGCACCTCCAATGCTGAATCAGTTTCTTGAAATATTTCAATTTGTATTCCTTAAATTTCTGGAGCTGGGCTTTTAGTCAATGATTTTAGTGTAGCATGTACTTCTTCCTTCAATGCTATCAGCTCTTGATCTTATGCTACGTCTTTAAATTCTTGTACATTGACCATTTCTTTTTGGTACAGTGACTGTGTGTATACCTTCCATCTTCTTTTGAAGCTTTCAGCATCATTCAATATTTTGTCAATAGAATCCTTCAATGTTACAACCTGAGGCTTGAATATTTTCTTCAGTTATTTCAATTTGAGAAATACTGAACATACTCTTCCCTTTTGGTTTTCTGACTACAGATCCTTGCACATGTTATTACAACTACTTTGGTTCCTTTAGCTGCCCTTTGATATTTATGTTCAGCATTTTTCTTCACTTCTTCCATTTGCATGTCTATGTTGGGCAGCAAATTTCAGTCTCTTCTGAC
>NW_006408663.1:7746814-7747919 GCF_000296735.1 Chrysochloris asiatica | reverse complement strand
CACTACTTCTGACAATATTCTGGTACTATTCATCATGTTTCAATATTTAATATTCTGGTGCTAGCTGACAGTGTTCCACAGTTATTCATAAGGTTTTCATTGGCTAAATATCCATAAATAGTCTGCCTCTCCTATTTCTTTGCCTGTCTTAGTCTGGAAGCTCAGCTGAAACCTGCTCATCATGGGTATATTCTGCTGTATTTAAAATGCTGATAGAATAGTTACCAGCATCATAGCAACATAGAAGCCACAGTATCATAAACTTACAGATGATTTAATAATTATTCCTTAATGCTGTTGATGTTAAATGCCATCAAGTCAGTTCCGACCTATAGCAACCATCTATAGGTTTCCAAGGAGTGGCTGGTGAGCTTGAATTGCTGACCTTGTGGTTCAAACAGACTTTGCAGTCCAATGCATTAACCCAATGCACCACAATTCAATAACATTTAATAACAAATAATTTAAGTTGTCATCTCCCTCAGCCTCACAAGGTAGGCTCTGTGTAATCATTCACATCAAATGCATGGGACCTGTGCACATATTGATCCTTTATTAGGGTCTACAGAGTCATTGTATTGTGTGTTTAATGTACTGGACTGCAAGTCAGTTTAATCTGCAAAGTCGGCAGTTCAAGCTTACCAGCCGTTCTTTGGAAACCCTATACAGGGTCTCAATAGAATAGAACAGACTCAATGGCATTTAACAACAACAGCAACAGCATGTATCCTTTATTTGAGTTAGTTGACACATACTTCCCTACCCATCATTTCATACTTTTACTTTCAGAGTCATTTTCAAAGAAGTGTTTGGAAACACATTCAATTTGCAAGCTGTTTTATATATGTTATGTGTGGAAAATGCAATGATATTTAAAATTTGTTCCACTTAACAAATTTGTTGCATAGAAAAGCTATACAGAACATTCTTTGATGCAAATTTTCATAGAAACACCATGCTCCTGTGTATCCTGGCATACACCTTATTTTATTTTAAATCATTCAGTGTGCCCTTGTTCTTTTCAAACAACAGAATATTGATCAATGTGCAGGCTCCTCATGAGCACAATTAAGTTTCTTACTCTATGCAATGGAATACTCATTCT
>NW_006408663.1:7740915-7744213 GCF_000296735.1 Chrysochloris asiatica | reverse complement strand
ATTCCTATATACTTTCAGGAGGAAGGAGAGCATCTGAGTTAAACTAATTATATTTACAGGTGGTTTAATGGGGCTTCCACTGATCAACCCAGGGTCTGCGTATGCTGTCCCCAGCAGTGGTCAACTATACTTTGAGAAGGAAGCTCATTCCCAGTCATATTTTGAGTGCCTTCCAACCTGAGGGATTCATCTTCTGGCACTATATACTGGTGATCTTCATCATGCTTCAGTACTCAATAATCTGTTGCTTAAAGTGTTCCACTGCTATTCATAAGATTTTCAGTGACTTAACATTCAGAAGTAGTCATCTCTCCTTCTTCCTAGTCTGTCTTTGCCTGGAAGCACATCTGAGATCTATTCGCTGAGGGTGTTCATGCTGACATTTAAATATACATGGCATATCTTCCAGAATCACAGCTACACACAAGCCATTATAGTATGACAAATTGACAGATGAGTAGTGGATTCCTGAATATAGAAAAAATAAATTGAAAAGGAAAAAAAAAAAAAAGAATAAAGAAGCGGAAAGATAGATACCAAAGAGTTACTGGAGAAAATAAAAAGTATATAATAAAATGTGCAGTGATCTGGTGTTAGAAAACCAAAATAGAAGAAATAGCTCAGCACTTCTAAAGCGAAAGAACTAAAGAAATAATTGAGCCTTAAGTCATAATGATGAAGGACTTTGTGTGTTAAATATAATAAAACACAGAAGACATCAAAAGAAGATGGAAAGAATACACATAGTCACTGCACCAAAAGTAATTGGTTAACCCTCAACCTGTCAGGAGGTAGTGTCTGATCAGAAACCAATGGCATTGAAGAAAGAAATCCAAAATGTCTTGAATGTACTGGTGAAGAACAAGGCTTCAGGAATTGACTGAATGTCAACTGAGATTATTCTACAAATATACACAATGCTGAAGGTGTTCACTTCAGACAGCTACCTGGTCAACCAACTGGAAGAGATCCATATTTGTGCTCATTCTGAAGAAAAACTGAGCTATAATGTGGAAATTATCAAATATAATTAGCATCACATATGTAAAAAGATTATGACAATTGAAGTATGGTTGCAGCATTACACAGAAAAAGAACTGCCAGAAATTCAAAATAGATTCATCAGAGTACAAGAGGCAATTAAATTATGTATTATATTGGGCAACTCTGCTGTAAATATATATTTTAAAGTTGTTGAAAGCAAAGCAATCACTTTGAAGATGGACATGGATAAGTGACTAAAGTCATGGCATTTTCATTTACTTTGTATGTGTGTGAAAGCTGGATAATGACTAAGGAAGACCGAAAAAAAAAAATATTCATTTGAATTCAGTTGTGGATGAATAACAGTAACTAATACAAAGGGTTCCAGAAGAATAAGCACATCTGTCTTGAAATAAGTGCAACCAGAATACTCTTCAAAACCAAGGCTGAGGAGATAATGTTTCATATACTTTGTACTGCCATTATGAGACCAGTCCCTGAAGGAACACATCATGTTTGTTAAAGTAGATGACCAGCAACAAAAGAGTAGATATTAATTCTCAATATGTTGGAGTGACACAACAATAGGCTCAAACATAGTAAGTCTTGTGAACACGGTGCAGTATCAGACAGTGTTTTAATTTGTTGTATGTATGGTCATTACATATTTGAACTGATCAAAGGCACTCAACAGCGTGCACACACACACACACATAGATTTATACATACATAAATAGAGAGAGAGTGTCCTGGTGTTGCACGGTTCAAAAATGCACTAGACTGCAAAGCCGGTTTGAACTTCTATATTATCTTGGTGTGGTGCTGAACCATAAAGTCGACAGTTCAAACCCATCAGTTGCTTCTTAGAAACCCTATATAGGATCACTGAGTCATGTGGCACTGTAGGATGAGCATTGTTGGTTTGAACTGCAAGATCAATGGTTACTATCTGTCTTAACTGACTCGACAGCACTTAACAACTATACATATATACAGCTTGAGCTTTCAAGCACTATAGACTCTCTCACCAGCAGAAGCAATCTTTCATTCTCCAACACTTAATGTCCCACATCTGAAATTGGCTATTCTGTGCATAGAATTCTTATAATGATGTTACTTGAGGTAATTACATTATAAGAAAGTCCCATTTATCTTATTTCCTTTCACTACTATCCCTCATTTATTAAATATTTTAATCTGGAATCAGATTCCAGCATGTAAAAAGCAGTAAAGTGTAAAATCGCATATAATTTAGTTATATAGAGAAGAATTAGAGGAATAGATTCTTTGTGGGAATAAAAAGCAATGGAAAATATAAATTTGTAATACCAATATTGATAAGATTATCTGGATTCAGTGTCCTGGATGGAGCAATTCACAGTAGTTGTAATTGTTGCTTGGTAGATTAATTGAAACTTGGGTCTAATGATGACTTATATTGAATGATATTGAGATGTTATACATTTCTAAGTTTAATATAAGTGAAGGAACCTGTGGATTTAGAAAGACAGGTAAAAGACCAACTGTTACATCTTCCATTATCTCCTGAAGAAGTAAAAGGCACAATGACTATGACAGTGTACTGAAAGATACATTGATCAGACGTACTTCATCATCCTTGGATATCACCACTATTTCTGTCCTTTATAGGTCAGGAGTGAAGGTTGATAATTTTACCACTGAAAAATATTCACTCATATTTCAGTAAGCATGATTAATAGTAGAGTCTTAGAAGATATAAGGAAACTTGGCAACCCATGGAAATGTGTGTGTAAATTTTGTGACAGTTATAAAACCAGAAACCAAAGAAGAATGGCTGTAAGAGATACCTGAAGTAGATAAGTGTCCTTGTAATTCCTAGATAGATGTGGCAGTGTTCTCTTGTGCTAGTAAGCCTAGTCATTTATTGACAAGGTTTTTTTCTCTGTAGTGGTACCATTGGCTATATTGCGTTAGGGTTCTAACACTCAGTCAGAGTGCTTTCAAGGCGACATTAGTATTCCATCTAGTCATTTGGTGCTACTTACCTTTCTGACCTGGCACAGCACTGTGGGTTAGTGTGCTGGACTACAAAGTCAGTTTGAACCACAAGGTCAGTGGTTAGAGCTCACCAGCCACTCCTTGGAAACCCTATACACGGTCACTATGAGTTAAAATAGACTCAAAGGCACTTAACAACATCAACAACACTTCTGACTACCACTCATCTGTCAGTTTGTTGTACAGTGGTGATTGTGTTTCGGTAACACTACAAGCTATGCCATTGATATTTGAAATAGAGTCACCCATGATGGGCAGTCTTCAACAGAGCTTC
>NW_006408663.1:7734660-7739320 GCF_000296735.1 Chrysochloris asiatica | reverse complement strand
CTGTGGATTGTCAAAGGCTCCAGTGTATTAATTTAATATATATACCTGAATATTAATATGAAAGCAATTTGCCATTAACTGCCAGTGGCCTCATTTGTTACACTCGGCCCTAGAGGGCCTTGAACCTTTGACAAGTCTTACACGGTCTGCAACAGGTTTTGATCCTGAATTGTAGCCTATTCACTTCCTTAATAAATTCCATAATCATGAGTATATTAATGAATTCTCTGTGGTCATTGCAATGGATTATCGAACCCATATGTGAAGAAGAGAGTGTTGTGGGAGGTATCTTTGGTGTCAGCATAGGGTAAAGAAGATTGTAGGGTGTTAGGTAAAGATCATTCAATAATGGTTTGCAGCACTACTTAGAAAGGGAGCAGTCTTGAACATATGGTACTACTTGAAATGTTAGAACATTGATTGATTATTTGGAATACAGTGACTCCATGACTTCTATCTTCTTTTGATGCTTCCTATATCATTCAACATTCTGCCCATAGAATCATTCAATATTTTATTCAGTTCTTCTTAAGCTGACCTCTGAAATTTTCCTTTTAACCCTGTACTTTATCATTTTTTTCCAGTCATTTTAACTTCTCTAAATTCAGGAGCAAGTTTCAAAATCTCTTCCCACATCCATTTTGAGCATTTCTTTCTTTCATTTCTATTTAATGATCTTTTGCTTTCTTCATGTATAATGATTTTGGTGTCGTACCACAGTTCTTCTGGTCCTTGGTCATTAGTGTCTAATCATCAAATCTATTCTTAAGATCACCTCTAAATTTAGGTGGGATATACTCACAGATGTATTATAACTCTTGTGAACTTGCTTTAAATTTCTTTAGCTTCAGTTTGAACTTGCATATGAGCAGTTTATGGTCTGTTTCACAGTCAGCCCCTCACCTTGTTTTGGCTGGTAATAATGAACTTCTCCATTGTCTCTTCCCAGAGATATAGTTGATTTGTCTTTTTTGTACTCCATCTGGTAAGGCCCAAATTTATAGTCAATGTTTACGATGTTGAGAAAAATAAATTTAATTGCAATGCATAAGTCATAGGTTTTGCAAAATTCTATCATGCAATCTCCAGCATCATTTCTATCACCAACTGTTCTTCTCTGTTTACAACTTTCAAATTCCAATCACCAGTAACTATAAATCTATCTTGATTTCATATTTGATCAGTTTTAGACGAAAGAAGTTGGCAGAATTCTTCAGTTTCATCACCTTTGACTTTAGTAGTTTGTGCCTAAATTTCCATAACATTAATTGTTCTCCCTTGCTCTTGACATTAAGTGACTTTGGTTTGTTCCAACACATATTGACCCTGTCTAGGGTTTCCAAGGAGTTTCTGGTGAACTTGAACTGCTGACCTTGTGGTTAGCACTCCAGCACTTATCCTACAATACCACAACAGGATGGTCTTTCAAGTTTTTTTTCATATAATCTCCAGTACATGTTAGCTTCTATCATGTCTGTGTTTCTAACTTTCACATTCTCATCACCAGTAATTATCAAAGCATCTTGATTGTGTGTTTGGTCAATTTATGAACTGAAATAATTGGTAGAATTCTTCAATTTCATCATCTTTGGCTTTAGTGGTCAGTGCATAAATTTCATTAATAGTGCTATTAACTGGTATTCCTTGTAGGCATATGAATACTATTCTAACATGGATAACTCTTTACCAAAGATTAACTTCGAAATGTTCTTTTTTGGGGTGAGTGAGACATGATTCTACTTCAGTGTGTTATTCCCAGCATACTAAACCCATGATCGTCCAATTCAAAATTACCAATACCTTCCCATTCCAACTCAAAAATGCCTAGGATATAAATCTTTATGCATTCCATTTCATTTTTTGACAACTAGCGGTTTTTCTGGTTTCACATTTCATAATTCCATGCTCTAATTATTAATTAATATTTGCAGATGCTTCTTCTCATTTTGAGTTGTGCCACATCAGTGAATGAATGTACACAAAATTTTGTTGATCGACATAATTATGGTTAACTCTACTATGAGGAGGCAGCTCTTCCCTAATTGTATTTTGAGTATCTTCCAACCTGACAACCTCATCTTAAGGCACTATATATGACAGTGTTCTCTTTCTTTTATTAAGAATTTCAGTGGGTAATCCTTCAAAAGTGGTGCTGCTCTCCTTTTCTCTTATCCATTTTACTCAGGAAGCTTCACTGAAACATGTGCACTATGCTTGAACCACTGACCTTATGGTTTTCAGTCTAGTGATTTTCCTTTAGCAGCACATCAGAAGTCCACTTAGCCAGGTAGCTCCAGAAATTCAAACCAGATTCAGAAAAGAACATGGAACACGAGATATCATTCCTGACATCACATGGATCTTGGCAGAAAACAGAGAATACTAGAAAGAGGTTTATTTGTGCTTTATGAATAATGCAAAGATATTTGGCTCTTTGGATTATAACAGACTATAAACAACATTGAAAAGAATATGTTTTCCAGAACACTTAATTGTGAAAAACCTGCTCATAGAACAAGAGGCAGTTTTTCTGATAGAACAAGGGAATTCTGAGTGCTTTAAAATCAGTAAATGTGTGGACCAGTGTTGTTTCCTATCACTATACTTATTCAATTCTACAGCTAAGAAAATGATCTAAGAAGCTGTGTTGTATGAAGAAGGATATGGCATCAGGATTGGAGGAGGGCTTATTAACAACCAATGATATAAGAATAACACAACTTTGTTTGCTAAAAGCCAAGAAGAGTTGAAGCACTTTCTGATGACAAAAGAATACCACCTTCAGTATGGATTGTAACTCAATGTAAAGATAACAAAAATCCTCACAACTGGACCAATAAATGACATGTTAAATGAAGGAAAGATTAAAGTTGTTACGGATTTCATTTTATTTGGATCTGTAATCAGCGCTCATGAAAGCAGTAGTCAAGAAATCAAGTAATATATTACATTGGGCAAATCTGCTGCAAAAGACATTTTCAAAGTGTGAAAGAGCAAAGATGTCATAGTGGAACTGTGGAATAACGCACTGGACTGTAAGGTTTGTTTGAACTGCAACGTCAGCAATTCAAATACAATAGCAGCTCCTTGGAAACCTAATATAGGGTCTCTATGAGTCGGAACTGACTCGACAGCATTTAACAACAACAACAATAATAAAGAGAAAAGTTGTGACTTTGAGAACTAAAATGTGTCCCACCAAACCATGATATTTTCAATCACCTCATATGCATGTGGAAGTCAGACAATGAATAAGGAAGACTGGAAAATAATTGATGCATTTGGATTATGCTTTTGTGAAAGAATATTGGAATTGCCATGGCCTGCCAGAAAAATAAACAAATCTATTTTAGAAGAAATAAAAGTAAAAAGTTGGGATACTCTTTAGAAGTGAGGATGGTGAAAGTTTATGTCAAATAGTTTTGACATGTTATTAGAAGGCAGGATCTAGAAAAGAATATCATGCAAAGGAAAGTAGAAGGTCAGCAAGAAAGAGAAGGATCCCCAACAATATGGATTTACTCTGGCTGTAACAATGGGATCAAACATTACAACAATTGTGAGGTTGGTTAAGGACCAGGAAATACTTCTTTCTCTTGCTATGATTCAGAGCTGACTAGAAAGCACCTAACAACAACATGTTAATATCTATACATATACAGTAGAAGAATGTAGCACTTATACTCTAAATGGTTTAGAAGAGAAAAAAGAAAAACTAAGATAAAGATCAATGTAGTAAGCTAGGGAAGATCAGACAAAGAGAGTTGGTACAGCTTTTTCTCAATGCTGATGACACTATTATTTTTAATATTGCAACATATTTACCAACTCATTGTGATTGGAAAGCAAGTTTAATATTGATAAGTAAAGGTTGTGACACATGAGTGTGAAGAATTGATTTCAGGGGACCAAACAGGTGAAATCCTGATGGAACAAGATCAGGACTATAGGGAGGATGTTCTAACACCTCAAAACCAGATTTTTTCAGAATAACAATAGTGTGAGCAGAGGTACAATGATGTACATTGTCATCCAAGATCACAGTTTCCTTGGATGGCAGTCCTGTGAATTTAATACAAATTTTAGGCTTCAAATTTTCAGTGAGCATCTCACTGTAATAAGGACTGTTAATTGCTGAACATTTCCTAAAAGAATTCCAATATGGACCCTTGAGGATACCAGAAAATTGTAAGTGCCAGTTTTCCAGCTGATGGTTGACTTTTGAAGTGTTTCTTGGTCTGTGGTTGAGGATGTTTTCATTCCATAGTCTGCTCTCTACTCTCACGCTCATAGTGATGAATCCATATCTCATCATCAGTAATGAATTTTTAAAAGAAACTTTTACCATCCTTTGAGTATCCATCCAAAATTTATTAGCAGTCAATCAAATACAATGGTGTAATCAAAACATTCCAGGATAAGCAGAAGCTAAGGGATTTTGCCAAAGCTAACCCTGCTCTGAAAAACATCCTAAAGGAAGTTCTGTGGACTGAGAACCAGCAAGAACACATAACAACTATAGAATGACGTACATGGCAGGATCAACCTGAACTCAGTCGACAAATGAAAGAGTCAAGAACAGAATAAAATTATAAGAACAGAGGATCTGGGAGGTCAATCTATGATCAAAACAATTACAATGTGAAAAAAGGTAAACACA
>NW_006408663.1:7709871-7711459 GCF_000296735.1 Chrysochloris asiatica | reverse complement strand
TAACTGTGTCTTTAGCTAAGAGGATTAAGAATGCATAGTCCTCAGATTTAATTAGTCTTGCTACACACAGGATAGTCCACACCTGTGGTAACTTCTTGACTCTACAGAGTAGGCAGACAATCTTAATAACCCCACTATGTTCATTTACCTGAAATAGACCTTTTCTGGTTTCCAAAACACTAATAAAGATAATACTCTGTTATATCTATTTCTGCACATTTTTCTAAGTTGCTTTATTTACAATGCCAACTTTAAAAAGGTCAATACACCCTAGCAAACTAGACAGTGAAGTAGGTGGAAATCACTTTACAAAATGTGAGGAAGCCCAAAATATCACTTTCTATAGAGAACCCACAGTTCACTTTTATTCAGAGCAAAGAAAAAACAAAGAAACTTTTGATCACACTAGAAAAAACTCAGCTATAGGTTCTACAATCTGTACTAAACATGCGAAGAAGACAGTATTCAGCCAGTACAATTGATTTTCTGGGCCTTTGTCTACTGTTTGTCTAATATCAACAATTATAAACAGAGCAGTGCAACTAGTATTTGGAATAATCCTTACAGTGTTAACAGTGTCAGACATTTCTATTCACACCACTGATTCTCTTTGCATACATGGGCTTCCTCCTCTTCATTAAAGTCATTCATTTTTATATTGAAGGCCTTAGGAATCTCTTCAGGAGTTTTCTCCTTGGTCATATTGGCAACAGTCTTACAAGTAACATCTAGCAAACCTTTCATATCTAAGTAGTTTTCAGCTAGAATAAGTTCCAAAATTGTTCCCTGGTTGATTTTCAGGGATTCTTGGTCCCAAACAGGGATATCATCTGTTCTCTTTCAGTTTTCTCATCATCCTCAGGAAAAGGAGGGTCATCCTTATGATGGGTTTACCACTGAACGGCCTTTTAAAAAATATTGCTGCGGTAATATTTGGTAGAGAAATTGAGTCATCATCTTCTTCTTCATCCATTCCCAAATATTCCAAGATAGTCTTGATAGTCATAGATGGTTTGGCAATTTCCACATCAACTTCAAATACCTCTCCATCATAATTCTGTGACTTAATTAAAGGCATGGTCTTTGAGCCTAAGGAGGCAGCAGACACAAGGCTGATGGGAGCTAGGCAGTGCCAGCAGAAGCAGGAGAGAAAGGCAGAGAACCAGGCCACCACTACATAATTAGTTTTATAAGTTTTTTTGTTTTGTTTTGTTTTGTTTTTTTCTGGATTTAAATTGCCATCAGGGATTACTTGGTTGAAAGCTGAATAATATTCACTTGTTTTACAAGGGAATGGTTTAGTGGAACTATTCACACTTATGCCAGAATTTTATTAAATATAGCTTTTCTTAGTAACAGGCAAGATTAACAAAAAAAATATAAAAGTATTTTTCTAAATAACAAATAAGGTTTACTTGAGAATAATATATTTCTGAAGAAGAATTTAATTACTTTATTAGTTAAAGATAAGTCTTTCAAATAAATTTACTGATAATTAGCTCATTCATTATGCAATCCAATTTAAGCAATTGATTTTAGAATCTACACAGGTACTTTAATGTTTTATGTTTCTACTTAAAAAAAAAAA
>NW_006408663.1:7707499-7709116 GCF_000296735.1 Chrysochloris asiatica | reverse complement strand
TTTTCCCATGGCACAAAGAGGAAGAGCCCCATTGGTCCCATGGGCTAATTTTTGGCAGCTGCTTGTGACTGTGACTTCTGACTCTGAGACCCAGCCCTAAAGTTAACTTGTGCAGGACCCTTTACTCCTGTCCAACCAGCCAGAAGAAAGCAGATCTGGCCAGACAGACAAACCTTATGAACATTCTGTAAAACTCCAACATAAAAGAATGCAATTATTTCAAGAATTATGCTGTGCACATGCAGATACCTAACTGACCTTTAGAGACAAAATTAATAGACAATCTTTCTCCCATTAGCTTCTCAGTATCTATCTGCTCACCTCTACATCAGTGACTAGAGGATGGGCCTGAGTGAGTGCTGAAGGTTTCTACAGTGTACACACAGCAGCAAAGGTGACTGGCTAGTTGGCTATGGTTTTATTTTTGTTTTAGAGTGGTGGTTTTTGTCTCTGCTATTTTACATTGTTCCAGTTTTTGGTCCTTTTGATCAAACTTTTTTCCTGGAGGTGGGAGCTTTTTCTCCCTATGTTACTCAAAAAGAGACAGAAATTGTGGCCGTATAGCCAGGCTTCAAGCATACCGCATAATATTCCACAGTTGAGACAAGAGCTAATAACAAGCTTCTAGGCATTACATGCAAAAAGAGAAGTATATCTCCTGATCATATCCACCAGAGACACTTGGTAAGCTAAACAACACAGCACTGAACATCCATTTAAGTATTACAAACCTACCTAACTACTGAAAATAACAACAACAACAAAACCAAAACAAAAGATCTCAAAACAAGTACTAAAAAAGAAAAGAGTAACAGAGAAAATAGAGCTGGAAGGCAGACTAAGGCTTTCCAGAAGAGGAAGAGCAGGCTTTGGATTTGCCTGAGAAGGAATTCAGAAGAATGATATGGAAAAAAATTCAAATACTCTGAAAAGGGGTAGAGGAATTTAAGGAAGAAGTCAGGTGGTGTGGGAGGGGGGGAATCCAAAAGGAGGAGGAGAATGGAAGAATAAGAAGTATGAAAGAACAGTTAGGCAGGTTTGCATGGGCTAAGTGGGACAGAGGTAAATGAGGATGTATGCACAACTTGGAACAGCACAGTTCCGGAATAAAGGGATTGAGGCATGGTTTGAACGGGTAAAAGAGGGGAATAATGTTAAGATGCTTGGCTGACTTTTGAATTTTGTTTGGCTTGCCTACCATTGTAAAATAGATACTTGAGGGGACAAGAAAGCAATAGCTAGAAACATCACAATAGAAAGCTTGTAAGTCCATCTTCAGCCTATAACTGATTGGTGTACCTTAAAGGGGGCTAGAAGTTGCCCAGTGAAAGAGGTTTCCTGTGGAGCCTTTATATTGCATAAGACCATAGGTGGAATCCTGAACTGCATTCAGAATTGTCTGATGTGGGAAATATCCACTTGAAAGGACAAGTAGACCAGCCTGGAGTGGTTAGAAGAAGAAAAGATACTTCATGATTGAACGACTGGCAGGAAAAATCAAAAACAATAACAGCAGACTGATTGACTACTACAAGAACAAGTAAGCTGTTTGCTCAAGAGCCATCAAGGCAAGTGGTAGGGTCCCCTCAGAGCAAACCTCCTTCCAAGACTGAGACT
>NW_006408663.1:7703130-7704337 GCF_000296735.1 Chrysochloris asiatica | reverse complement strand
CAATATGTATGCTGAACAAATAATCCAAGAAGCTAGGTTTTATGAAGAAAAATGTGGCTTCAGGATTGAGGGAAGATTATTAAGAACCTGTGATATGCAGATGATACAAACTTGTTTTCTGAAAACAAAGAGGGATTAAAATACTTATTGATGAAGATCAAAAACTGCAGCCTTAAGTATGGGTTTCATCTTAATTTAAAGAAAACAAAAATCTTCACCATTTGACCAGTGTTTTGTTCTTTTGTGTATAGGGTCATATGAGTCAGTAGCAAATTGATGGGACTTAACAACATCAACAACAACAGCATAAAGATAGAGATTTTTCTCCCAATTGTGTTACCAAATATTTTTGGCCTCATTTCTAATTAATTTAATGCTTATTGTTTAAATACTGTTGTTTTAAGTGCTGCCAAGTTGGTCTGATTCTTTGTGACCTATATAGAGTTTCCAAGGAGTGTCCAGTGGGTTTGAACCACAAAAGTTTTGGTTAGCAGTGCAGTGCTTATCAGACTATTAACTTGATAAAACTTATTTTCTGCTTACAAATTATATATATATATATATATACACACACACACACACATTCTGTGGAATTATTGGAATCCATGTCTTATACGGAAAGAATGCTGAGTTAGTTTTCTAATTGAATTAGTCAATAGTGGTGACTGAAGCACAAAGAAAAAATGTGTACTCTCAAACAGAAAAAATATTTTTATATTCCTATAAAAGAATATTATACTGTCTACTTCTCAGGCCTACACTGGTGAGCATCCATAATTTTATATTTATAGGCATGCATGTTAATGTGTGAAATGTCTGGTTCTATTAGCCTGATTGAAAGGAATGTCTCCATAGATACTTTAGAGTAGATAGCATTTTTAATCTATAAATTGTCTTTTCTTTTTTTGTCTTACTTTCTGAGTGTTATATGGAAAAGTACCATATAGGAATAGAAATCCTAAACTTGAACACCATTTCTCAATTCTTTATTAGTAACATTTTCTGTAAATTAAGCACTTTGAAAAATTAAAAACAACAAACTAGTTTTTATCTTGTGATAAAATAAATAATAAGGTTGTAAATTAAATTTTTACTTAATTGAAAACATCTAAAAATTGTTGCTATTAACTTCACAATTTTCAAATTCAAAAATATATTTCTCAATTTCTGATGTGAGTTTCTAATATTTTAGGTATTATTTATAATT
>NW_006408663.1:7700911-7701898 GCF_000296735.1 Chrysochloris asiatica | reverse complement strand
AAGGCTGTGCTCTTTGTTCTTCATCAGTAAATGTTTTAAGTCCTCTTCACTTTCAGCAAACAAGTTTGTATCATCTGCATGTTGTAGGTTGTTAATGAGTCCTCCTCCAATCCTGATGCCACATTTTCTTCATAGAACCCAGCCTCTTGGATTATTTGCTCAGCATACAGGGTGAATAAATATGGTAAAGAATACAACCTTGTTGCACACCTTTCTTAATTTTAAACCATTCTGTGTCCCCATGTTCATTAGAAAGTTTTATATCCCAAATTATTCTCTTGGCTTTGGATCTGAGTATTGTCCTTTTCAAAACTGAGACCAAACTTCAAATGTATTCTTAATTTATATTACCATTCTTGAGCCACTATTCCTTCTATTGGAATCCTGATATGTAGATGTAGGATAAATCAACCAACCAGCCCCTCCTTAGAAGCCCGATGTAGAGTAACTATGAGTTGGAACCTAGTTAATGACATTTAACAGCAGAAACAACATCTCAATTATTTTAGTCAAAAGCCCTAAACTTCAATTATTTCTCTTCTTTAGCCATCAAATATCTATAATCATGCAGTTATGGATTCCGTCTCCTAAACCTTCTTCCAGTATTATCCTCATCTTAATCCTCACTGCCATTGCTTTAATTTATGTCCTAATTATCTTTTGCTTAAATAATTGGAATAACCAATTAGTCTCCCTGACATCATTCACTTCCACTTATAGTCAATCTTTTCTTCTTCTACAAGAGTGACCTTAATAAAAGTTTAAATGCTATTCTGTCTCTTGCTTGGAACCTTTCTTCAATTCCCATTAATTTGCCTTAGTGATAAATGCTGAATTTCCTAGCCACTCACTCTAGGTCTTTTATAAACTGGCCACTCCATTTACTTGTCAGTCTTAGGTCGAAGAACACCTTTTGTCCCAGTACTTTTGCAATGTATGTTGTTGTTAGGTGCTGCCTAGTTGTTCAGACTCATCGTGACCCTGTTT
>NW_006408663.1:7647123-7692891 GCF_000296735.1 Chrysochloris asiatica | reverse complement strand
AGTAATTGATGGTCTGTTCCACAGTCTGCCCCTGGCCTTGTTTTCATTGATGATATGGAGTTTTTCCACAGATGTATTCAATTTGATTTCTATGTGTTCCATCTGGTGAGGTCCATGTGTATAATCATCTCTTATGCCGTCTAAAGAAGGTATTTGAAAAAAACAAATCATTGGTTTTGTAGAAATCTATCATGCATTCTCCAGCATCATTTCTATCACCAAGGGCGTATTTTCCAACTAGTGATCCTTCATCTTTACTCCCAACCTTTGCATTCCAATCACCAGTAATGAGCAATATATCTTGATTGCATCTTTGATCGATTTCAGATGAAGAAGTTGGTAGAATTCTTCTATTTCATCCTCACTGGCTTTAGTGGTTGGTGCATAAATTTGAATAATAGTGGTATTAACTGGACTTCCCTGTAGGCACATGGATATTATCCTATCATTTACAGCATTGTACCTCATGACTGATCTGGATATGTTCTTTTTGACGGTGAATACAACGCCATTCCTTTTCAATTTTTCATTCCCTGCATAGTAAACCATTTGGTTATCAGATTCAAAATGGCCTATACCAGTCCATTTCAGCTCACTAATGCCTAAGATATTGATGTTGATGCTTTTCATTTCATTTTTGACTACTTCCAATTTTCTCAGTTTCATACTTCATACATTCCATGTTTTAATTTTCAGTGGATGTTTACTGCTGTTTCTCTTCCATTTGAGTTGTGGCCCATCAGCAAATAAAGGTTCTATGGGCTTTTCTCCCATGAGTTTAGCTCTATTCATGTCATCATTGTCAACTCTACTTTGAGGAGGCATCTATTTCCCAATCTCATTTTGAGTGCCTTCCAACCTGAGGGGCTCATTTTCCGGCCCTGTATCTGACAGTGTTTCTCTGTTATTCATAAGGTTTTCAGTTACTAAGGATTCGAAAGTAGTTCGTTACTCTTTCTTCATAGTTTGTCTTTGTCTGGAAGCTCATCTGAAACCTGGGTGACCCTGCTGGTTATTTAAAATACCGGTGGCATAGCCCTCTGAATCACAGCAATCAAGCCACCACAGCACGTCAGACAGACGAGTGGTGGCCATTTGGGTTTATGTTGAAACTGTCACTTTAAATTTCAATATCAATCCTAATACAATCAAGTTGTTCTCTCCCAAGATGGTGGCTCCAGGAACAGCTGAGTGTCTTGAACCAGAAAACAATGGATTTCTGGATTCTACCACAAAATCCCCCAGCTGTAAGCCCTCCAATCCTCCAAACATACCTCCATATGTGCTTCAGAGTTCCAGAACCATCCCCTGAGCCTTCTTGGCCCGGTATTCCATGTTGTTATTGATGGAACTCCTCACTGAATGTCTACCAGATCCGCCATCTTGATTGTATATTTGTGATAATTATTCATAATAGTTGTTGATTATTGTTAGTGACTTTGAAACAGTTATTTACTTTTTCTGTTTATGGATCATCTTAACTGAAGAATATCAGAAGAGACGTAAGAAACACGTTTATTTTTAAAGCCGCCATTTGTGATGATTAATCTTTTTAAGTTATACATTTTCTCAGTACAGTTCAGCCAAAATGATATGATTGTCCTCCATTATATCCCCATTTCATGTGTTTTATCCTCATGAAAATGACCTCATTGTTCTCATTACTAAAATTATGTAAAGTCAATATTATAAGTCTGAAGTTAAAAAATAAATACATCCTAATTAAAAAAAAAAGAAATTGGCTAAGAATATTTTATCTGTCAGTAGAGTTGGTGTTTTTAAATGACTGACTCAAAGTAGAATAAGTCAAAATAACATGAATTGTCCCTTATAATTGAAAGATCTAGTAAAGTGGCTTATGTGTTGAACTACCAGACACTCCATGGGACAAAAATGAGGTTCTCTGCTCCTGTAAAGATTTATAATCTCAGAAATCCTACATAGGATTCCTAATAGTTGGAACTGACTCAACAATACAGACGCAGCAGGAAAGAAAAGAGACAAATCATATAAGTTTCAATATAATCTGTCAACTACTACTGATTTTGGAGTTTTTCTATGCTGGTTTTGGTCTCAAACAGGATTTTCCCTTTTGTGAACAATATGGTAGTCAAACATTTTAGATTTACATGTCCTCTCAGTAGATCTCCCAATGAGAAACTTTTTAGCATGTATCCCTCTCTTAAATAATCCTTGTGGCTTGATGAAGGGCTATGCTAAGATGAAACTCCAGTGGAATCACATGCACTGAGTAAATGTGTTAATGTTTTCCATGGGTATAAGAATTCTGATATCATTACCAGAATAAGAAATCAATGCTAAGTATGTAAAATAAATAGCTAATGGTTCATAGTTACTCATTATGTAAGTAATAGGGCAAGAATTCAATCTTAGGCTATTTAAGTCCCACACTTTCCTTTTTTTTTCCGTTAGCTAAACCTAATGCACTGCCACTGAGTTGATTCCAACTCATAGTGACTCTGTGTGTATTTTCCAAGATTGTAAATCTTTATAAGAGCAGAAAGCCTCATCTTTTTCCTACAAAGCAGCTGGTGGTTTTGAGCTGATGTCTTTGTTGTTAGCAGTCCAGTGCCTACAGGGCTTCAAAATTTCAAAGGAAAATAGAATTAAAGGATAATGGATTTTTTCATGAACTTTTTGTATCACCTTCATACTCTCTAATGAAAATTGTCCACTGCAATTTAGCAACTAGTCACCAACCCAACAAGATATAAAACACAGTCCTTATTCATAGTAGACTATCAATCTTATATTTTAAGTCAGTAGTTTCAAATTATTTTATCTCTCACAGCTGATTATATTTCCTTTTAAGAATGCCATGATTTTAAAAATCTACACAAATGGCATATATTAAGTACTAGTTAATTTATTCTGTTTCTATTTTTTATGTAGTACTTTATGTTATAAGGAGCTCTGGTAGCATAGTGGTTATGAATCAGGCTGTTTACCACAAGGTCAGCAGTTCGAAACTACCAGCTGTTCCACAGGAGAAAGATGAGACTTTCTGCTCCAGTAAAGGTTTATAGCCTCAGAAACTCTGTACAGGGTCGCTATGAGTTGGAACTGACTCCACGGCACATAACCACCACCACTTTATGTTATGTTACCCAGAAAATTATTTGCCTACATTGGGAATTACTAATTTCAATAAAAAACTCTGAAGACTGTGCTGAGCTTAGCAGATGTTTCTTCATAACTCCCTCTATCACTGAGACAAGGTGTCTACCCTCATGTTTCATCTAGTATTTGGTGCCTCCTAGATGTGTCTCATGTATTACGGAACAATCTTTGTCTGTTAACCCTCACATATAGTTTTCAGTTTTCATCTCCATCATCAGCCATAATGTGGTATAATTAGTTTTATAACAGTGTAGTCATATTGATAGTTGGGAATGTTAATGAACATTCCATTTCCTCTTTTTCTCAGTGATTGCCCTTTTACATGCCTCTCTAAGTTAAGCATGGCCATATGAGTTTGTCTACTGAATGCAATGAATGCAAGCAGTGACTTGTGTCTCCAGGAGGAAAATTTGAAAACCAGTGTTCCATTTAATATCTTTCCTTTTTCTGCCCCAAAAGCCATATGGAAATAAGAAGAGCAGGCGTTGCCATCAGCCTGGTCCCTGAGTGACTCTAAAGGGCAAAGATCCCTGTCAACCCACACACTGGACATGTAGTATGAGACAGGAATACATTTTTATGGTATTGGTAACCTATATTTTGTGGGTTGTTTGTTATTCCACTATGAGTCAAGTGTATTTATTAAATCACTTAGATAAGTATCCCCAGCCATATATTTACAATTTGGGAAAACACTTGGGAAGGCAATGCATAAGAAATAGTTTATAATGGTGGAATTTTAGAATTCAAAAGTCCTTGTGGTTAGCAGTCCAGTGATTATAGGACTTCAAAATTTCATGGGGAAATGGAATGAAAGGATAATGGAATTTCTCCACAAAATTTTTGTAGCACCTGCATACTAATGGTACCAAGACTGGAGGAAGACTCATTAACAACCTGCGATATGCAGATGATAAAACCTTGTTTGCTGAAAATGAAGAGGACTTAAAATACTTACTGATGAAGACCAAAGACCATAGCCTTTGGTATGTATTGCATCTTAATGTAAAGAAAACAAAAATCCTCACCACTGGACCAATAAACAACATTCTTATCAATGGAGAAAAGATTGAAGTTGTCAAGGACTTCTTGGATCAACAATCAACACTCATGGAAGCAGCAGTCAAGAAATCAAATGACATATTGCATTAGGCAAATCTGCTGCTCAAGAACTTTTTAAAGCATTGAAGAACAAAGATGTCAGCTTGAGGACTAAGATGTGTTTGACCCAAACCATGTTATTTTCAATAACCTCATATGCATGTGAAAGCTGGACAGTGAATAAGGAAGATCGTAGAGGAATTGATGCTTTTGAGTTATGGTGTTGGAGGAAAATATTAAAAGTGCCATGGGCTTCCAAAAGTACAAACAGATCTGTGTTGAAAGAGGTACAACCAGAGTACTCCTTGAAGGCCAGGATGGCCAGTCTTCGCCTCTCATACATCAGACATATTGTCAGGAGGAACAAATTACTGGAGAGGGATATGATGTTTTGTAAAGTGGAGGGCCACAGAAAAAGAGGAAGACTCCCAGAGAGATGGATTGGCAAAGTTGCAGAATGAGCTCAAGCATGACAACAATTGTGAGGTTGGCCCAGGACTGGGCAGTGTTTCATTCTGTTGTACATAGGTACCGACTCAGTGGTGCCTAACAACCACAACAACATATTAATGAAAAGTGTCAGCTGCAATTTAGCAATTAGGGACCCAAACTTATGTAGGGTTTCTGAGGAGCATCTGGTGGGTTTGAACAAACCTTCCTTGTGGTTCAAACTGACCTTGTGGTCCAACTCATTATATTGCAGCTCCACACCAGGACTCCCTGCTTATAGGTTGTTGTTGTTGTTGTTAGGTGCCATCGAGTCAGTACTGACTCATAGTGAGCCTATGCACAACAGAACAAAACACTGCCTGGTCATGTGCCAATCTCACAATTGTTGCCACATGTGAGCCCATTGATGCTGCCACTTTGCCAATCCATCTTGCTGGGGGTCTTCCTCTTTTTCTCTGATCCTCCACCCTACCAAACATGATATCATTCTCCAGCAACTGATCCCTCCTGAAAATATGTCTGAAATATGAGAGATGAAGTTTGGCCATCCTGGCCTCCAAGGAGCACTCTGGCTGCACTTCTTCCAACACAGATCTGCTGGTTCTATTGGCAGCCCATGGCACTTTCAATATTCTCCTCCAACACCATAACTCAAAAGCATCAATTCTTCTATGGTCTTCCTTATTCATTGTCCAGCTTTTGCTTGCATGTGAGGTTATTATCAATAATAGAACAGTTCCACATTAGGAAAATGCTATACTTTTTGTCAGAAAACAAGAAAAAAACAAAACTAAACAACTTGAATTTTGGAATACAGCCACAGGGATTTAATTTCATTCTTATCAGAAGTAAATGCATACAAAAATAAGCTAACATTTTTTTTTTTCAATGAAATGTAAAAATAGTTGAATGTAAGGAATTATTGATTGATTGTTACAGTAATTTCCAGTTTTATGACATTCAGAACATTAAAAAATGAAACAATGAAAAAAAATTCTTAGTACCTTTGTTACTTTTCAAAGTCTGTCTGGAAGAAAATGAAGAAGAGAAAACATGATCAACTGTCCTTGAATTGATGTGAAAGGGAAATAAAACTTTATTATCTCTCTTTAAAGTTAGTTAAGGAAAGTTCTTCAGCCTGTCATAGGAAACTGGGAGGAAGGCTGAAGTTAATGAGCTGTTTGCATTGTGATGGGCTTCTTTGAAAGAAGCTGTGCTTCCCCGAAGTAGAGACATCAGAATAAAAGAATCTGCAAGGCAGCAGAAGCATCATAATTAATAAGGGGGCCACAATAGAATGCTATTTAATCTAACATGCCTATTCCTAACTGTAGACAATAACAGCATGAGACTTTATTTACAAAGGCAATCTATCACTTTTCCTCCCCCCAAAAATGAGAAAGTATCAATCTCTTCAGATGCTGCTGCTGAACAAAATAAACTTCACAGAGACAGAAAAGGAACAACAACAACCAAAAAAAAAAACAAAACAAAACAAAACAAAAAAAACACCCCACAATACTTTCAAGGATGTGGGAAGAAATATGAGAAAGAGATTTAATCTCTGTATATGGAATGCAGCAGACAATGGAAATTCCATTTACCATCTGGACTAAATATTCTAATGTTAAACTTCTATTCTCAGTAGTACCTGTAAGTGATCTGTGGTTTATTATATAAGGGCTTGGGTGTTGTAAGTCCTTTCTAATGACCTAGTAACTAAGGTAAAAGGATGGTTTTAAATATGTCTCAAGGGAATGTCTGATTAATCAAGAAACAGATTTTTCATTGCTCAAATTTATATTCTGAGGATACTGGAAAGGAAAAACAAAACCAAACCTACTGCCATAGAGACAATTCCAATTCATAGTGAACCTATGTTACAGAGTGGAAATGCTTCTTAGGGTTTTCCAGACTGCCAATTTTCACAGGAGCAGACAGCCTCATCTTTCTCCCATGGAATGGCAGGTAACTTCGAACTGCCAACATTTTGCTTATCAGCCCAATACCTAACTCATTGCCTCACAGGGCTTTACTGGGAAGAAACAGTTTTAGAATGCAGGATGTCTTTTGTAAACTTGATTCAGGTGTCTAGATTTATCCTTTTTGACAATGCCATTCCTTTTCCCTAAAAAACTTTGTAAGTATCTGAGTCTTCAGGATAAAATATGCTTCATTTTAAAATAAAAGACAAAAAAAGAAAGTATGGTGTGTGCTTCTCCCTAATTCAAAAGAAAAGGTTTACTTTTGTTTCTTTACAAGTAAATAGAAAAAGACACAAGAAAACTAAACTAATATGAAGCAGTTCTACTCATTGATAAGTATTCGCTCAACTCAAGCCATCTAGTAAAGAACTTACAACTGAAGATTAAAAATTTGAAAATTTTTCTTAGAAGTAATGACCTCATTTCTGGACTATCCATTACAGGTGTCACTTTTATTAAAACACACGTTGCAGCATATATTTTGTGTTAAAGCTACTTCAAAGTGAAATTTAAAAAAAAAATTTTTTAAAGAAGTTTGGAAATAAATGAGAGGAGATTTTTAAATGCTGTTAAATTAGCTTAAATTCTTGTCAAGAAGCTTTAGACAGACAGGAAGTCAAAGTGAGTGTGGTTTCAAACACTACTCTTTCATCAGAAAGCACTCTTCTTTCATTGTTAACATGTTTTCAGAGTTCCCTGTCACAGAAAAATTTCCATCTCAGGAACAAAGTTTAAAAAGCACTTTTTCTCAACCTTTAAATGAACAAAAAATTACCTGTGGAGAAACTAAAATTACCTAAAATTTTATGTTTGCATGTAAGAATTTATAATGATTTCTTTATTTGGTAAGTTTGACACAGTTCAATTTTCAACAAATTTGCTGCCTGATTTTTCATATTAAATTTTATTTCATGTGTATCCACAAAAATAATTGTATATGAAGACAATTATTTCTGTTTACTATTCACATTATTTTTACATATGGTGGTGTGATGGTGGTGTGCATGGAGTCAGTTTCAACTCATAGCAACCCAGTACAGGGTTTCCAAGGTTGTAAATCTTTACAAGAGTAGAAAGCCTCATCTTTCTCCCACGGAACAGGTGGTAGTTTCGTACTACTGACTTTGAGGTTAGCAGCCCAATTCATAACCACTATGCTATTAGAGCTCCTTATTTATATTTAGAGTCATCATATTTCTAGTTGATAAACATCCCATATTTCATATGAAGCAAAAAAAAAAAAAAAAAATCTAAGGAGTATGGGGTACCTTGAATTCACTTGCTATGACTTCTCTATCTTAATGCTAACCAAATGGTTGAGAGGGAAAATGTAGATGTAACATTAAGGTTGGACCCTTTTGCCATCCTACTATGTTTAAGTGGAGACATTTCAGAAGGAACAGATGATCATCAAGGTAGAAGAAAATGAGCGGAGTGTGGGAACCCCACCAAAAAAAGCAGCAACAGCAGAGGAGGAAATGGCAGAAGTGATAGAATGGAGAGAAAAAGGAGCTGCCGGGTTGTAGGAGCAAGAAACAAATATAGCTGAGTACCAACAGGCAGAAGGCTGACTTGTAGAATGTGCCCTTAGGGTGCTTATAGACTGACTAAAAGATATTTGTAACACTTGTGAGAGCAGGGCAAAGGCCAAGAGGCCAGTCTAGGACAAGAGTGTGTATGGCAAAGAAGAGGTATTCCTTATTGGAAAACTGTTGTATTCTAAGTTATTTCTAATCATGAATGGTACCTTGTTCTCTTCCATAATAAATGCTGTAATTGTGAGTAATAATATGCCTTTTATTTGTCCACTGAAACAGATTATCAAATTCACATATAAATCACAAAGTGCCCTGGAAGAGATGGTTGGTGTCAGAAAAGGGTAAAGAAGATTGCATGGTGGAGTTAAGCACTCAAAATGAAATGGATCACATACATATCTACATCCTAGGTATCAGTGAACTGAAATGGACTGGGATTGGCCATTTTGAATTTTACAATCATATGTTTTATTATGTCAGTAATGACTAATTGAAGAGGAATGGCATCTCATTCTTTATCAAAAAGAACATCTCAAGATCTACCTTGTAGTAAAATACTGTCTGTACTAGGATTATATTCATATGCCTACAAGGAATACCAGCCAATACCAGAATCATTCAAATTTACACAACAACCACTAAAGCTAGTGATGATGAAATTAAATTCTACCAGCTTCGTCAGTCTGAAATTGATCAAATATGCACTCAAGATGTATTGGTAATTACTGGTCATTGGAACACAAGGGTTGGAAACAAAGAGGAAGGATCAGTTGTTGGAAAATATGGGCTTGGTGATAGAAATGATTCTGGAAATTGCATGATACAATTTTGCAAGACTAATCAGTTCTTCATTGCAAATAATTTTTCTAACAGCATAAAAGATGTCTGTACATATTGACCTCACCAGATGGAATACACAGAAATCAAATTGACTACATCTGTAGAAAGAGAAGTTGGAAAAGCTCCATATCATCAACCACACCAAGGCCAGGCACAAACTGTGGAACAGACCATGAATTTGAATTTAGGCTAAAGCTCAAGAAAATTAAAACAAGACTACAAGAGACAAAATATGACTTTGAATATATTCCACCTGAATTTAGAGATCGTCTGAAGAACAGATTTTATGAATTAGACACTGAAGACTAAAAACCAGAAGAGTTGTGGGATGACATCAACAACATCATACAGAAAGAAAGCAAAAAGTCATTAAGAAGACAAGAAAGAAGGAAAAGACCAAAATAAATGTCAGAAAAAAACCATCAAACTTGCTTGCCAGCATCAAGATTCTAAAGCAAATTGAAGAAAATGAGTAGGTACAAGAACTGGGCAGAAAATTTCAATGGTCAGCTAGAGAATAAAAGGTCAAGTATTATAATGAAATGTGCAAGGACCTGAAATTAAAAAAATATAAAGGAAGAACATGCTTAGCATTTCTCAAGCTGAGGGAACTAAGGAAATAATTTAAATCTCAACTTGCGGTGTTAAAGTATTCTATGAGCAAATTATTGAATGATGCAGAAAGTATCAAAAGAAGATGGAAGGAATACACAGAGTCACTGTACAAAAATAAATGATCAATGTTCAACCATTTCAAGAGTTAGCATATGATCAAGATCCAGTGATCCTGAAGGAAAAAATCTCAAGTGCATTGAAGGCATTGGCAAAGAGCAAGGCACCGGGAATTGATGGATTGAAACCTTTCAACAAACTGGAGGTACTCATTCATCTATGCCAGGAAATTTAGATGACAACTACCTGGCTAACTGACTGGAAGAGGTCCTTATCTGTGCCCACTCCAAAGAAAGGTGTCCCAATGGAATGCAATAATTATTAGACAATATCGTTGATACCCCATTGCTGGGGACAGCATACGCAGACCCTGGGTTGATCAGTGGCAGCCCCATTAAACCACCTCTGAATATAATCAGTTTAACTCAGATGCTCTCCTTCCTCCTGAAAGTATATAGGAATATTAAGAACAATGTAGCATTTTAGGTATAGATAAATGAAGCCCGGTGCCTGAGATCTTGCTCACAAACAAAAGTTTGCAAAGTGTACAGAGACAGGTTGGCTCCTTTCAGGAACCTTGCTTTATGTTATGTATCCTTAAGAAACCGCACGTTGCTACTCTAGATCATTTAAGCCTAAAAGTTAATATATAACAGCTTGATTGAACCTTTTTTTTATGTAAAAATAAAAAATGTTAGATTGTTAAGAAAAACTATGAAAATATCTTAAAAGTTGATCCTGTGAATCATTATGCCCTGTTTTGAATGATTAATCACATTTCAGTTCTGTATCCTGTCTTAATCACATCCTCCCTTTGTGACATCCTCCTTTTGGAATTACATCCTTCCTTTGTAATAAATCCCTCCCTAAAAAAGAGAATAAAAGGCTGAGGTAGAGTAAGTTCTGCATGCAATGCTGTGCAATGCTGGGCAATGCTTGGCAATATGTTCGCAGATCTGTCTACCTGCCAGCTTGCATATCTGTGTGTCTGTCTTTTTTGTATATATTTCATCTCTCTCTTTCTCTATCACTTTCGCTGCCAGATCTCCCATCTTCGTGACACCCACACTTCCTTGTTGAGGTGGGACCCCGACATAGGACCTCAACACCCCATGTGAGTAAAGTTTTACTAAAGGTAATTCGAAAACAGCTGCAAGCGTGCATTGACAGAGAACTTCCAGATGTTTGAGCCAGTTTCAGAAGAGGACATGGAATGAGGGATATAATTGCTGACTTAAGATGGATCCTGGCTGAAAGCAGAGAATACCAGAAAGATGTCTACCTATGCTTTACTGACTATGCAAAGACTTTCGATTGTGTGTATTATGATAAACTGTGGATTGTATTGTGAAGTATGAACATTCCAGAACACTTAGTTGTGCTCATGAGGAAATTGTACATAGACCAAAAGGCAGTTGTTCAAACAGAACAAAGGAACACTGATTAGTTTAACATTAGGAAACGTATGCAACAGGGTTGTATTCTTTCACCATATTTATTCAGTGTGTATGTTGAGCAAATAATCCTAGAAGCTGGATTATATGAAGAAAAACGTGGCAACAGGATTGGAGGAAGACTCATTAACAACTTGTTATATGCAGATGTTACAAACTTGCTTACTGAATGCAAAGAGGGATTAAAATACTTACTGATGAAGACCAAAGACTACAATCTTTAATATAGGTTGCATATTAATGCAAATAAATCAGAAGTAGTAACAAGTGGACCAATAAACAACATCCATATCAATAGAGAAAAGATTGAAGTTGTCAAAGACTTCATTTTCTCTATCAACCATCAACACTTATAGAAGTCATTGTTGTTATGTGCTGTGGAGTCGGCTCTGACTCATAGCGACCCTGAACAGGGTTTCCGAGGCTGTGAAACTTTACAGGAGTAGAAAGCCTCATCTTTCTCCTGCGGAACAGCTGGTAGTTTCAAACTGCTGACCTTATGGTTCACAGCCCGATTCGTAACCACTATGCTACCAGAGCTCCCCTTATAGAAGTACCAGGAATTAAACGATTTATTGCATTAGGCAAATTTGCTGCACAAGATCTCTTTAAATTGCTGAAGAGCAAAGATGTCAGTTTGAGAACGAAGGTGTGCCTTACCCAAGCTGTATCCATGTGAAATAACCTCATATGCATGCAGAAGTTGGACAGTGAATAAGCAATACCATGTAAGGATTTATGCATTTGAATTATGGCATTGGAAGAGAATATTATAAGTACCATGGATTGACAAAAGAACAAACAGATCTGTGTTGGAGTGATATAATCAGAGTGCACCTTGGAAACCAGGATGGCCAAACTTTGTTTTTCAGACTTCAGACATATTATTAGGAGAGAACAGTCATTGGAGAAAGATAAAATGTTTGGTAAAGTGGAGGGTTCGAGAAGGAGAGGAAGACCCCAATAGGTGGATTGGCACAGTGGTGGCTGCAATTGACCTAGGCTTAGCAATTATTATGAGGTTGATTCAGGATCAGGCAGTATTTCATTCTGTTGTATGTAAGGTCACTATGAGTTGGAAGTGACTTGATGGTATCTGACAACAACAAGTAGCACACCCAACTGAGGGATGTGTTGCCTCCAAAACCAAAACGTCCTTCCAGGCCTTTTGCATCTTCTTTATTTTTAGTTTTGCTATATAAATAGAGGTTTATATCAAAAGAATGTCTCATAAAGCCGTTGTTGTTGTTGAGTGCTATTGAGTCGATTCATAGCGACCCTGTATAGGATTTCCAAGGAGCAGCTGGTGAGCTTGAACCATCGCCTTGCAGTTCAAATTACTTTGCCATCTGACACATTAGCCCACAGCACCATACCATAAAGCTGTAGAGGGGGTTAAGTCCCAAATCTGTGGGTCATATGTCAGTCTGGAATCATCTGACTCACATAAATGCAGGGCTGATGACCCAAGAGCAACAGGTCAGATTTCAGACAGACAAGCCCAACAGGTATGAAGACAGGTTGCTGATGACTCCCAGGATCAACAGATAATATAGTAGGCCGATAGTTTAAGTCCAATGAATTGAAAGTCAAAGAGCAAGCCAGATGCAAGATACAGATCGAGTAGAGAGTAAGAGACCTTCACCTGAGTGTCCAATATTTTGGAAAGAGGCCACACCTTCGAGGAAACTGCTATTCAATTAACTGGATGCTCAGAGCAGACATCCTAGAGTTGAACATATCAGATCAGAACTGATCACATCAATCACATCATGAGGAGGATTGTATTATATTACATCTCGTCATGGGAGATTATTACCTTTAAACTGTCAAACCACTGACAATCCATCATGTACCTACTATATCGATACAAATCTGTAAGGATCACAGAACCCATTGTTGAAATGCACTGTGCCAAGCCATCTCATGGAGAGTCTTCCTTTTTTCACTGACCCTCTATTTTACCAATCATGATGTATTCTGGAGGGACTGATCCTTCCTGATAACATAACAAATGTACTTGAGACAAAATATCACCATCTTAACTTATTAAGAGAATTCTGGTTGTACATCTTCTAAAACAGATTTGCTAGCTCTTCTGGCAATCTATGGTACTTTCAATATTCTTCTCTAACACTACAATTCAAATACATCAATTCTTCTTTGGCCTTCTTATTTATTATCTAGCATTCACATATATAAGTAACAATTGAAAATACTGTGGCTTTGGCAAGGCATTATCACTTAGTACTGACATTGACACCTTTGGTTTTAAACACGTAAAATTGGACTTTTGCAACGGAAGTGGCCAATTAAATACATCATTTGATTTCTTGACTTTGGCTTCCAAGGGCATTTATTGCATATCTAAGCAGTTTCGACATAAAACCAAATGGCCACCACTCATCTGTCTGTCATGCTGTGGTGGCTTGAATTGCTGTGATTCTGTGATTCTGAGGGCTATGTATGCCACCTGGAGTGAGTGGTAGATTCGAATTGCAGATGTGGAGGTTAGTAACCCAACATGTAACCCATTACTCTTCCTGGACTCCTTTCCAATCCTGATGTTGTCAGGTGCTTTCAGGTCATTTCCTATGCATAGTGATCCTGTATAGGGTTTCTGTGGGTCAGCTAGTGATTTTGAACTACCAACTTGGTGGTTAGCAGTGTGGTGTTTATACTGCAGAATGATGCCACATCCTCAATCCTGGTGGACAGGTTAAAAAAAAAAAAAAAAGAATATCATTAATCCTCAGAAAAGTGAAGAGAGTCTATATATACATATGTTGTTGTTGTTATGTGCCCTGGAATCGGTTCCAACTCATAGCAACCCTGTACAGGGTTTCCAAGGCTGTAAATCTTTACGGGAGCAGAAAGCCTCATCTGTCTCCCGTGGAACAGCTGGTAGTTTTGAACTGCTGACCTTTCCATATATACTATTCTTATATTAATAGTAATCCTTAGATATGTAACATGAAAATCCCATATTAGTTATACCAACACTCATATCTCTTATATGGTTCAAAGCATATATTTATAAAAGGTGTGGTTTATACATATGAAGCTATTTGGTTAATATTATACCATACTTAAATAAGCCTATGGATATTTTTTCTCTTTTTAATATTGTAAAAGCTATAAAAGATTTGGCCAACTGCTTAAATAATCTGGACTTCAGTTAAATCAACTTACATGAAGAGTAATATGCAAAATCTATTCAATATAGAACAATACATAAAATTACATAATCCCATAACCCATAATTGATAGGCCTAATAGTAATCTAAAGAATATTGAACATACTAAAGGAACCTGATAGATTAGATACATTGGATATTAAATCGTATTTAATGGAAAATAATTTTGCATTCAAGTTGTAAAAGATGTTTTAAAAATATTCTCAAAAAAAGGTAGCATCAAATTATATCCAAATGCCTCTCTATAATGCACTAAAATTATTTTAAAATGAATTGAAAACATTGCTAACACTTCACATTTACAGATAGAAGTATTGGCAATCTTTGGATATAGAATAACTGCATAAATATTAATAGTGTATAGAATGAAGTTTTCAGATATGGTTTGCAGATATCATACTTTTCTACCAAATCAGGGATTTTACCTAAAATCTCTCATTTGGTTTTCAAAACCATATAGTTTTCTTCATTCATATAGGATGAAAATATCATTTCAGATAACTTATTTAAAACTGAAAAACAAAAAATATGATAATGATTATGATGAGTTCCCAGAAAATAAAAACAACTTTGGAAACATGCAAGTTTTATCTACATTCACTTAAATGTAAGAAGCTCTGGTAGCATAGTGGTTACAAGTTGGGCTGCTAACCTCAAGGTCAACAGTTGAAAACTACCAGCTGTTCCGTGGGAGAAAGATGAAGCTTTCTGCTCCCCAAAAGATTACAGCGTCGGAAACCCTCTAAGGGGTCGTTATGATTCGGAACCAACTCCACTACCACAACCACCACCATAAAATTTGAACACTGTTCATTATTGTAAACTAAATAGTCTAATCACAGAGAGGTATTTACCAAAAATAGTTATCGTCATGCCTGTATTAATTATAAGATACTGCTTAGCTCTGGTAGCGTAGTGGTTATGAATCGGGCTGTGAACCTCAATGTCAGCAGTTCAAAACTATCAGCTGTTCCGCAGGAGAAAGATGAGGCTTTCTGCTCCTGTAAAGATTTACAGCGTCGGAAACCCTGTACAGAGTCGCTATGAGTTTGGAACCGACTCCATGGTAAACAACAACAACAATTGTTATTTTTCAGTGCCGTTGAATCAGCTCTGACTCATAGCGACCCTGTGTAGGATTTCCGAGTAGAGACTGGTGACTTTGAGCCATCGACCTGGAGGTTCAAATTGACCTTGCAGTCCAGTGCTTATCCTCCAGGACCACACCAGGTAGAAAATAGGTGAAAGGGATCCATCTGATAGTGAAATAAAAAGAGATGAAGAGAGGAAGGTTATTTCATCTAAGATAGGATGGAGGTCTGAATGAAGACTTAGGCTTGGAAGACATGAGTTCCGGGAGGAACTCCAAGAAAAAATGTAACAAACTGTTCAGGGGTGGGAAATTTAGATAAGACGGTGTGTGAGTCATTAACAGATGAGAAAAGATGAATACTGCAAGGGCATGAGTGTTTTTATAAACTATAAAATTATGTAGACATTGTCTTATAGGAAAACAATTGAGTTAAAAAAATGCTAAGGAAGCATGTGGCATGAAAAGATTTTGTAATGCTGTAGGATAAGCACTCAACTTCAAGATAGACTTGAATCACCAACCTCAGAAAGCAGCTACTCCTCAGAAACCTGATAGAGAATCGCTGAGTTGGAACAGACTTGTTAAGTACCGTGGAGTCGGTTCCGACTCATAGTGACCCTGCACAGGGTTTCTGAGGCTGTAAATCTTTACGGGAGCAGAACGCCTTGTCTTTCTCCTGCAGAACTGCTGGTAGTTTCGAACTGCTGACCTTGAGGTTAGCAGCCGGATTCATAACCACTACACTACAAGAGTTCCTTCAGAACAGACTAGATAGCACTTAACAACAACAACAGATAAATAAAGACAGCAAGCATAATGAAATAACTAATTGAGTGAATCAGTGTGAAAGCAAAGTATGATAATGCCAGAGGTTGAATGAACAGGCAAATAATGCATAGCATAATTTCTGTACACAGCTACTAAGGAGGCTCAAATTTGATTCTAAGCATCTTGATCTTGAATGCAAAGAAGATGAGGAAAGGCAGACACATAAAAGATTCCCAACACAGATGAGATAAAGTCCTGGTTTGATGCTGTGGAATAATGCACTGGACCACAAGGTCAGTTTGTACCACAAAGTAGGCGGTTCAAGTTTACCAGCCACTCCTTGGATGCACTATGCAGGATTGCTATGAGTTGGAACTAACTGAAAAGCACTTAACAACAAGAAAATCAGGAAACATAAAATGCAGTTAGGTGCAAGATTCCAAGCCATTTAAAGGTAAAAAGCAAGCAATTGATTAAAGTAGATACTCTCTTTTTCTAAGATATTTAAGATAAATTTCCCCTCTGGGACTTCATAAAAAATCCATTGTATAATACACTATAAAGTGTCTCAGCAGCATCTCCACAATTGTTTCTAAGTATTATCTAGTCAGTTCTGATTCATAGCAACAATGTATAGGGTTTCAAAGGAGTGGCTGGTGCATTTGAACTACTGACCTTGTTGTTAGCAGTCCAGTATTTATCCTACAGCACCGCAACAAGATTCCATCTTCACAGTAGACCTATTTATAAGCTTATATTAGTTACTAATTCTTAAGTAGAAGTATTACAAAGCAAATATGCTACTTATAGAGTTAAGTTGAGCACTCAATCCATCGTATTTTTAATCATTTGATATGCATGCTAATGATGGACAATGAATAAGTAATACTGAAGCAGAACTTATGGATTTAGATAAAGGTGTCGACAACAATCAGGAAGTTCCTTAGAAGTTAGTGTGATGAAAATATCTCTTGTTTACTTTGGACTTAGTGTCAGGATGGACATGAGTCTGGAAGAATACTCTAAATGAGATGCATTGACAAAGTTGCTGAAACAACCAGCAGTAGACTCTAGTTTTCATTATGTTGTTCATAGGGTTGCTCTGAACCAGAACAGCTCAATGGCACTCGACAATTTTTCATGTCCTTCTCTGTTGTTTGGGAACATAAAACCAAAATTTAATTTCATAAAATAGATATATGAAAGCCCCAAATGATGTAATTCAAATCTGAAGCTACTTAATGGTCTATTCTATTTCAAGGAAAAAATTGAGAATATTACATGAAATTAATGCACTAATGGATTATGGTGGTATGTGGTTTTGATCATGGAGGTCACAAGAATCGGAGCAAATTTTCTCATGGGAAACACTCTCCCAGTGGTTTCTTGATGTATTATGTTCATTGTTAATTCCATTTGTACTTTATCTGCATGGAGAATAGAAGTTTAATTATGAAAAAGAAAAAAATCCCAACCTCCCATTTATCCAAATTCTAAAAAGGAAATACAAATTTCTAATATTTTACATGCTACCATCAGTATTAGAAGGAATACTGCCTTGTCAAGCAAATTAAAGTCTTCATGTGACACTATATAATAAGCACTGGACTGCTAACCATAAAATTTGAGGTTCAAACACACCAGCCATTCTTCAGAAATCCTATGCAGTGTCGCTTATGAGTTGAAATTGACTTGTCAGCACTTAACAACAACAAGTAAATCAAAACAAAGCAGACCCAATGCCATCGAGTAGATTCCAACTCATACCAACCCTGTATACGTTTTCCAATGCTGCAAATCTTTACAGACCCAGAAAGCCTCATTTTTTCTCCTGAAAATTGGCTGGTGGGATTGATACGCCAACACTGTGGTTATCAGTCTGGTGCTTACCTTACAACACCACCAGGACTCCTCATATATTACTCTATCACAGACAGCTTGTACTTCAAGATAGCTCTTGAAATTTTCTTTTGACAACAAATTCCTATTGAATTTGTCATTCCCTGCATAGTAAGTACAATATATGATTATGTGATTTACAATGGCCAATGTCAGTCCATTTCAGCTCACTGATGCCTTGAATAGCAATCTTTATAATTCCTTTTCATTTTTTGCAACTTTCATTTTTGACATTTGAAAATCTCTGTTTCTTTAGGTAGGTTTCTCATGTGTCCCTCATGCTCTTCTTTCTTAACGGACCTGGGCTCTTGCATCTCTGCTTCTGAGATGGCTCCTTTCAAACCTAGCTGTGGGCAAAATGAATCTATCTCAGCTTTAGAGTCCTGTATATCTTATTTGCATGCATAAGAAGATTTTGTCTAGAAAGTTTTTGTATATAGATCAAGCAAATTTAAGGCACCACACTTGTGGATAGTAGTCCAGTGCTTGTCCTACAGTACCACAAAAACATAGGAGGGTAATTTTAATTCTAGAAACTAATGGCTAACAGGTGTTCCCAATTTTATGCTGTTGCTTAAACCTCAGAACTTCAGAAATAAATGGATCACAAAAAAGAGATATTTCAATTTCTAATATAATACAGCAATTCTTTTTTAAAAAACTTTTGACAGGTGTCCAGTTAAACTTTGGATACTTAGAACGACAAGAGACTTACCACTTTTCAAGGTATCCCATTCCATTTTGAAAGACCTTAGTTGTTATTGTGAGTCTTTGATAAGCCTCAACTTGTTCTCAATTTTATTACCACCATTATAACTGTTATAAATTCATTCTCCAAATTAAAAAAAAAAGCCTACTGTATCTATTAATCAATTCCTTAGTGCTTTTAATTTATGACTTATCTTAGCAGCATTTAATCCAGATCACTAATATATTTACCTCATCTAATTGCCCAAAATATGCCTTAAATATTTATACATGGCCTAATAAATTGTGAAATTAGCATCTTATTTGCTCAAATTTCATGTATTGAATATATTTCACATTGGAAACATATAAAAGGTTGGAGCTTTTTTTGTCATGTTGGCAAAAATTGAACAATCTAAACAGAGAATAGGTCAAAATTATTGTTTATTCTAAAAATAGGAAACTACTGTTTCTCAACATGTCCTCCACCTAGGTCTGTGTTGTTGTTAAGAACCGTTAAATAAGTTATAAGTCTTATGGACCCCTCTATAGGGTTTCAGAGGAGCAGCTGGTGAGTTTGAACTACTGACCTTGTGAATCTCAGTCCAGTGTTAAACCTATAATGCCACAAATCTAGGTCTATACACTTCTTGAAAATGTAATCTACATCATTCTCATCCCTCCCTAAAGAATACCACATTCTCTTATTTATACCATGTCAAAACACTAGTTTTCGCACTCTTGAGGGATGCAAATCACGTATGAAATGTTCTCCAGTTCTAGAAACAGAATTATAAAAGGCAAGATCAGGGTTCTAGGGTTGTTGTTGTTGTTAGGTGCAATCGAGTTGGTACTGACTCACAGCGACCCTGTGCACAGCAGAATAAACACTGCCCAATTCTGGACTAACCTCACTATTATTGCCACGCTTGAGTCCATCAATGCTGCCACCTGGCCATTCTATCTCATTGGGGGTTCTTCCTCTTTTTCTCTGACCCTCCACCCTACCAAACATGTTATCCTTCTCCAGCGACTGGTCCCTTCTGACAATATGTTTGAAGTATGAGAGATGATGTTTGGCCATCCTGGGCTCCAAGGAGCACTCTGGCTGCACTTCTTTCAACCAGATCTGTTTGTTCTTTTGGTAGCCCATGGCACTTTCAATATTCTTCTCCAACACCGTAACTCAAATGCTTCAATTCTTCTACGGTCTTCCTTATTTCTGTCCAGCTTTCACATGCATATGGGGTTATTGAAAATACCATCGCTTGGGTCAGGCACACCTTAGTCCTCTAGCTAACATCTTTGCTCTTCTACACTTTAAAAGGTCTTGTGCAGCAGATTCTATGGTTCTAGGGTAGATAAAGTAATTTTTCTCAAGGAAATTCTCATAGGACAGACCTTGTTGCTTGAATGATGAGAAGAAACATTGCCATAATGGGGAAAACAAATCCTTGTCACTTCTTTGCTCATCTTTTTCTCACTAAAGACTTTTGACTTAAATTTTCTTCATAATAAGCCACATGATCCACTTGTAACCTTTGAGAAGATCTAGCCATACCTTTGGGATTCCATGAAAACTAATCATGACTATCTGAGCTTACTTCTTTGCTTTGAATTCATCTATGCTTCCCCAACTTCCTTAAAACTGTTGTTTTATGTGGAATAGCATTCATGTAAACTTTTACAAAGTTTCAATGATTTGGGAAGATGTACACTTGAGTTTTGTTAGATATTAGACAATAATCTGGACACTAAAATTATTTTTTTCCAAGGAAATTATTTTATTTTTAAAGCATTAAATGAAACAAATAAGGCCTGGTGTAGTATTTTGGTATAAGCACTGGACTGATGGATTAATCTTGAAAAACATGGATCATTAAACACAAGGGAGGTAGCTGTGCTTGGTATCTTTGAGAGTTAAGCTTCTCTGAGTGGCCACCATGCATCTGTCAGTTGGTCATACTGTGGTGGCTTGTGTGTTACTGTGATTCTGGAAATCATACTACAGATATTTTAAATACAAGCAGGGTAACCCATGATAGATGGGTTTCAGATGAGCTCCCAGATGAAGACAAACTAGGAAGAAGGAGAGTCAGACCACTTCTGGATATTAAGTCACTGAAAACCGTATGAATAGCATTAAAACACTGTCAGATATAGCACAGGAAATAGAGCTTTTCAGGTTGGATAGCCCTCAAAATGTGACAGGAGAAGAACTTCATCCTCAAAATAAAGTTGACTATGATGACTAGAATGGGGTAAAGTACTTGGAACCTTCATTTGCTGATGAGGCACAACTCAAAATGAAGAGAAACAGCTATAATCATCAATTAATAATTAGAATATGGAATGTGCTAAGAATGTATCTAGGAAAATTGAAAATTTCCAAAAGTGAAGTGGAACACATAAACCTCAATATCCTGGGCATTAGTGAGTTCAAATGGACAGTATTGTCCATTTTGTATCTGACAATCAGATGTTTTACTATGCCGAGAATGACAAATTCAAAAAGAACATATCAAGATCTGTAATAAAGTACAACATTGTCTGTGATACGATAATATCCATACCACTACAAGGAAGACAATTTAATGCCATTATTATTAAAATTTATGCATCAATCACCAAAGCCAGTGATGATGAAATTGAAGAATTCTACAAATTTCTTCAGTGTGAAATTGATCAAATATGCAATTAAGATGGATTGATAATTACTGGCGATTAGAATGCAAAGGTTGGAAACAAAGAGGAAGGATCAGTCATTGGAAAATATGGCCTTGGTGATAGAAATAATGCTGGAGATCACATGATAGAATTTTGCAAGAACAATGATTCTTTTCATTGCCAATACATTTTTAAAATCATAGAAGATGACCATACACATGTACCTCATCAGATGGAATACACAGGAATCAAATAGACTACATCTGTGGAATGAGATGATGGAACAGATCCATAGCATCAGCCAAAACAAGGCCAGGGGCAGACGGTGAAACAGACCATCAATCGTCATGTGCAAATTCAGGCTGAAGTTGAAGAAAATGAAAACATGTCCATGAGAGTCAAATTATGACATTGAATATATCCCACCTGGATTTAGAGATCATGTGAACATGAGCCATTCCTCACTAAAGACTGAAGCCCAGTAAAGTTGTAGTCATCCCATCAATAACATAATACAAGAAGAAAGCAAAGGTCATTAAGAAGACAAGAAAGCAGAAAAAGACCAAAATGAATGTTGTCAGAAGAGACTCTGAAATCTGTGCTCCATTGTAGAAATGCTAACGCAAATGGAAGAAGTGAGGATGCCATCTGGAGAAGACGAAGTCTAATATTATAATGATGTGTGCAAAGACCTGTAGTTAGAAATCCAAAGGGAAGAACATGATCAGCATTTCTCAAGCTGAGGGAACTGAAGAAAAATTTCATATCTTGACTTGCAATATTGAAGGATAATTTGGGAAATTATTGAACTATGCAAAAATAAAATGGAAGGAATACACAGTCACTGTACCAAAAATAAATGGTCAATGTTCAACCATTTCAAGAGGTAGCATATGAATGATCCTGAAGGATGAAATCCAAATGCATTGAAGGCATTGGCAAAAAACAAAGCACCAAATATTGATGGAATACAAATTAAAATATTTTAACAAACTAATGTGGCACTGAAGGCACTAACTCATCTATGTCAAGAAATTTGGAAGACAGCTATCTGACCAACTGACTGGAAGAGATCCAGATTTATACCTGTTTGAAAGAGAGATTACCCAATGGAATGCAGAAATCATCAGGCAATATCACTGATATCCCATGTGAGTAAAGTTTTACTAAAGGTAATACAAAAACAGCAGCAACCAAACGTTGAAAGAGAACTTCCAGATGTTCAGGCTGGTTTCCAAAGAGGATGTGCAATGAAGGATATCATTGCTGACATCAGGTGGAACATGGCTGAAAACAGAGAATACCAGAAATATGTTTACCTGTGCGTTATTGACTACACAAAGGCTTTCGATTTTGTGGATTATGACAAGCTATGGATGCATTGCAAAGTATGATTATTTCAGAACACTTAATTGTGATCCTGAGGAACCTGTACATAGGTCAAGAGGCAATTCTTCAAACAGAACAAAAGAACACTGAATGGTTTAAAATGAGGAAAAGTGTGTGCCAAGATTGTATTTCTTCCCCACACTTATTCAATCTGTATGCTGAGCAAATAATCTGACAGCCTGTATTATATGAAGAAAAATGTGGCATTTGGATTGAGGGAAGATTCATTAATAACCCATGATATGCAGATAATACAATCCTTCTTACTGAAAGCAAAGAAGACTTAAAATACTTACTGATGAAGATCAAAGACCACAGCCTTCAGTATGGATTTCACCTCAATGTAAAGAAAATAAACATCCTCACCACTGGACCAATTAACAACATCTTATTAATGGAGAAAATATTGAAGTTGTCAAAGACTTAATTTTGCTTAGATCAACCATCAACACTCATGGAAGCAGCAGACAAGATATCAAATGACATATTGCATTAGGCAAATCTGCTGCACAAGACCTTTTTAAAGTGTTGAAGAGCAAAGATATCAGTTTGAGGACTAAGGTGCTACTGACCCAAGCCATGGTATTTTCAGTAACCTCATATGCATGCAAAAGCTGGACAGTGAATAAGGAAGACCAAGGAGAATTGATGCATTTCAGTAATTGTGTTGGAAAAGAATACTAAAAGCACCATGGGCTGCCAAAAGAACATACAATTCTGTTTGGTAAAGTGCAGGGCCAGATAAATAGAGGGAGACCCCCAGTGAGATGGGTTGGCACAGTAGCAGCAGTGATGGGCTCAGGTGTAGCAACAGAACTGGGCAGTATTTCATTCTGTTGTAGCGTGGGGTCACTATGAGTCGGTACCTACTTGATATCACTTAACAGCAACAACACAAGGGTACCATATGTACATTTCTATCTTCACAAAGAGTAGAGAATTACCACTGACCTTTCCTGGAAATGCCAATTGATTCAGAATTCCTCAAGCCTCCTTTGAAGTGATTGGAAGTGTCACCACCACAAACTACATAATTTAATTTTGATTATCAAACTTTAAAAATGCACATCTCTGGATAAGCTAAATAGTTTATTTATCCCCTCAGTACAACTGTTGACTTCCTTGACAACCATGTAATTTATTAATAAAAGTGATAAAATTGCAGCTAATATTTTTTTAGAGCAATTATGGTTGAAACAAAACACAAACAAATGAAAACCCTGAGTTTTTTGTCTTGGTGCTATGTTCTTAATTATAGTAGAATTATGTTAGAATATTCTCTTAAAGTAAAGATTCTCAATGTATTTATGTTTTAATTTTAGTTCAGTTTAGTTTAGTTTTGTTTGTTCAATAAGAAAATACAGCACCAGTTTTCTACTTAATGCTATTACTGTTGGTGATAACTGTATGTATTAGTAATAGCACAGAACACAATTCTACTTAAGTATTTTACTTTAAATGATAAGAACTGATTTGTACATTTGCAACCTTGAGATGTGTTAAAAGAGAATTTAAATAGGATATTTTTTATTATCAAAGACTGAGTCTCATTCCCCAGATTCCAATTCTGGAAACAAGCAAATAATCAATGAGACTTTCTTCTTTGTTCAAAGTAACAGGAGTCTCCTGGGATATATTTGCATAGTTTTGCTATCAAGCGAATTGCAGGAATACGCCATTTTCTTTGAGAATGTCAATAGAAAAATAATTAACTTCTCACTACGGAATTGCTTCATGACTCTTCATGCAAGTGGAACTGTCGAATTTGCTGGTAAAGACACCATCTCCATATTAATAATAGACACTGAGAATAATACTCACAGATGTTGCCATTTATATGGTTTCTATTTTTAATAGCATTAATATGCCAAAACATGTTTTTTCCTTTATGATTATTACACAATTCTAATGGTAGAAGTCACTTGCACTACCAACTTCACTCTTTTTAAATTTTTTTTTAAAGCTTTCAATGTGAATTGAGTTACGGTTTTGCTTCACTGCAATTATTACAATCTCCTCCATGCATCATTGGTTAACAATATTTGCTTCTATTCCCCCCACCCTCAATTTTTTTCCTTCCTTTTCTTAATGTACATAAAAACATGCAGGAATATATAATTGTTTAAACAACCAAATGACACATTCTGCAAGCCAGGCTCTTGGCAGCCAGCATGAAGCCTTTCTCTTTCCATGAGTCTATAGTACTCAGCTGCACAATCATTCTATGCCATCACCTCTGCCTTCATTTCTGGTGTTGCTGCTTCTCTGATTAAGGTCCCATGTTCCACTTGTGCTTTCTCTCTTGATGGTCCTCTGCTCCTAGAATATAAGAAAACCGCTCCTCCCTTTTTGTAACAAACTTCTACCTTTATAGTTATGACAATCATAATTAGGTATGATAACAATTACTCACTATTAAACTAAATGGATCCTATCTCCATCTACTTTCATCAGACACATATAGACAAGATGCAAACTTGTCAGCCAGCCACTTTGTGCCTTTATAGGCACCTGTGCTCCCTACCCTCAAGATTCTAGGTAACCAATGTCTCAGTTGTCCTTCCCTATCAACCTTGTGTACTGAGGGAATAGGTTTGATTCTTGATGTGAAGACTCCTTTCCTCTCGGTTGATATTGTGAGATACTACATCCATAAGTATAAGGAGCTCTGATAGCGTAGTGGTTACAAATCGGGCTGTGAACCACAAAGTCAGCAGTTCGAAACTACCAGCTGATCCGCGGGAGAAAGATGAGGCTTTCTGCTCCTGTAAAGATTTATAGCCTCAGAAACCCTATACAGGGTCGCTATGAGTGGGAACCGACTTCACGGCACACAACAACAATAACAACATCCATAAGTATAGGTCAAGTATATCAAATTGTAGCAATTTGCACTTGCTTCCTTTATCAAATTTATTTATCTTTTTCTCTTCAAATTCTGATCATCAAGCCATGAAAGCTACATCAAATGGGTGATATCTGCAAGTTTTGGCATTCTTATGCATCTCCCTCCACTTTATATAAGCTGTACACTTCATTCTCAGCTCTAGCGCTCCTTGATTAGGTCAGTGCCTATGAGCTCAGGTGTACCCCAGTCTCACTACACTTTGGACCAACCAACCCTTCCTCTTCTCTCTCTCATCTCAAGGTCAACAGGAGTCTATGGAACATGGTCTAACTCAGCCCATATCTTCATTACTGACTTTCCCCCACTTCCACTTACATGTAGACCAACGTGGTTACCAGCAAGCTTATATGCCTGCTATAAGCATCTTCTGGTCTTCTAACCATCTTGCTGGTCTGCATGTCCTTTCAAGTGGGAATGTCCAACTTCAGAAGGTTCTATTGGCGGCTCAGGATTTTATCCAAAGTCCTATACACTACAAAGGCTTCACAAAAAGCCAATTTCTCTGGGCAGGTTCTAGGTGGAACACAGTCTTACAAGCTTGCTGTAATGTTTCTTGATATTCTTTTCTGTCCCACTCAAGTGTCTATTTTACAATAGTAGCAAGGAAACCCAATATCTATAAGTCAGTCGTTAACATTATTTCTTCTCTTTTACCATTCAGACTGTGACTTGATCCCTGTATCACAGAGCCATGCTTTTCCAAAGTTGAGCATGTATCACTATTTACCTCTGTCCTATTTAGTCCTTGCAAACCTACCTACGTGTTCCCCTATCTATCTTGTTCTCCCACTCCTTCCCCTTCTTGTGTATTGTCCTCCCATTCCTTTTATATTGTACTCCCTTCCTTTTATATTTCTCTCCCACACACCCAAGATACTATGTGACTGTCCTTTAACCTGGTCTCTACTAACACCTGCCTCTCCCTCCTAGTAAACCAACAAAGAATTTTCTTTTTTTTTTTTTTTTTCTTCTTTTAGTATGGGTATCTTGTCTTAAGCTTTTGTAATAATGGCCTTTTGCAATATTTATTCTTTTGTGACTAATTTCACTCAGCATTATATCCTCAAGGGACATCCATGTTATGGGGTATTTTCCAGCTTCATTGTTATTCTTCAAGTTAGCATAGTATTCCATTGTGTGCATGTACCAAGGATTAGTAATCCATTCTTCCATTGATGGGCACTTAGGCTGCCTCCATATTTTTGCTATTGTGAATAGTGCTGCTCTGAACAATGATGTGCATCTATCTAATCATGATATGGTTTGTATTTCTTGGGACCGTATAGAGGAATAGAGGATTTGCTGGATCATAAGGAATTTTTAATTCTAACTTTCTCAGTATGTGCCACAGTCTTTTACTGAGTGATTATACCATTTTTAATTCCCACCAGCAATATAAGAAGATTCCAGTCTCTACACACCCTTGCCAGAATTTATTGTCCTCTACTTTTTTGAACTTCCTTGTTACAGTTGGTGTAAGATGCTATCTCATTTGAATTTTGATTTGCAACTCTCTAATGGCAGATTGTGGAAAAAATCATTAATTGATCTTATGCAAATTCAAACTGAAGCTGAAGAAAATAAAAACAAGTTTATGAGAGCCAAAATATGACCTTGAATATTGTTGTTGTTAGGTGTCATTGCATCTGTACTGACTCATAGCGACCTTATGCACAGCAGAACGAAACACTGCCCGATCCTGGGCCAACCTCACTATCATTGCCAAGCTTGACTCCATTGATGCTGCCACTTTGCCAATCCATCTCACTGACTTTCTTCCTCTTTTTCTCTGACCCTCCACCCTACCAAACATGATATCCTTTTCCAGCGATTGGTCCCTCCTGACAATATGTCTGAAGTATGAGAGATGAAGGAGCACTCTGGCTGCACTTCTTACATTGTATTAACTTTTTCTTCCAATTAAAGCAGTTTATTTTATCCTGCGATCAATCTACCTGACCTCCTCACCACCTGGATCTCTGTGCCTATGTTTTTACCTTCTTTCACATTGTAATTGTTTTGATCATAGACTGACCTCCCAGATCCTCTCAATGTGTTCTTGCAGTTTTATTCTGTTCTGGACTCTTCAATCTTTTGATTGAGTTCCAGGTGTTATTGATTTTTTATTTTTTCTATGATATTATATATGTCTCCCCATTGCCTTCTTGCCTGCAGGGTTTCAGCTGAGAAATCAGAGCTTAATTTGATTTGCTTGTCTTTGTAATTAACACTACTCTTTTCCCTAACTACTTTCAGGTTTTTCTCCTTGTCCTTGATTTTGGAGAGCTTGATTATGATACGTCTTATTGATTTTCTTTTGGGGTCTATCCTTCTGGGTTTTGTTGAGATTCTTGAAGGCTTATCTTTTTCACGATGTTAGGGAATTTTTTTTTCCAGCATCTCTTCAACTATTTCCTCTGTTGACTTCAATGATTCTTCATGTTCTAGAATGCCAGTAATCTTCATGTTGTCCCTCATTAATCTTAGACTTTCTTCAAGTTGTTTTTTAATGATTTTTTCTGCTTGCTCTTCTATCTTATTGATATTGAGAGATTTCTCTTCCAGCCACTGGTTCTGCCTTCCATCTCTTCAGTCCTTCTCCTTTGCCCTTTCAATGTATTGTCCATTTCTGATATTTTATTATTAATCATTTGGACCTCTTTTTGTAGGTTTTGAATTGTTTTCAATGCTGTATCTATTTTATTTGTTTGTTCCTGTAGCACTTTTCTCACTTCTTCCTTATTTTTCTCAACCCTCTATGGATCATTTTGATGCAGTTCAATCTCATTCTTCTGAATTCCTTCTCAAGCAGTTCCAAAGCCTGCCCTCCTTTCAATGGGAAGTCTAGGCCTGACTCCAGTTCATTTCTCTCAGTTACTCTATCTTGTTTCATAAGTTTTTTTCTTGGGTATCTTGAGTAATTAGATGTGTTTTCAATAAATAAATGAATGTATATTGATGCATTTTTAAGCTTTCTGATTGCCTCCAGGTAGATCTGATAAGGACATGGGCTTCCCTTTTCACTTTTCTTATGACTCAACTCAGAATAACTATAGCGAGTGTTGAATGTCTATCTGGTGTATAGCAGTTGGTATTGACTCTTGCCTGGGTGGTTGCATTTCATAGGATGTTATTGTAGCCTGACTATATGGCCACAATTATGGTCTCTTTTTGGGTAATGGAGGGAGAGAAAGAGCCCCCTGAAGGTAAAAGGGGGAACAAAAAACAAAATAACAACAGTCAAAAAAATCAGATTGGATACTATACCCTGTAATCGCAGAAAAAAAAAAAAAATCTGTAGCAAATTATAGTATGACTTTAATGCCCCTCTCTTGGCTTCTTGCCTTCAAGGTTACCTGTGAAATTTCAAGATGTTACTGATGCACTTTATGACATAACTCAGGATTTAATTTTTGGCCTTTTTCCTTTTCAGTCTGTCTTTCTCCCCCTCCACAGCCTCATTTAGCTGGAGCCATTCTGGGATACCATTCCATTTTAAGCAGTCTCCTGCCCCTTCTTAGATTCTGTGTGCAGTGATGTTTGCTGAGCAGATCTATGCATATGAAAATTAAAACCCTTCATGGGTAGGGAGATGTCCACTCACTCAGGCAGCCCCTCAGGCAGTGGAGGTGTGCAGACAGCAAGAGACCAATCAAGAGAAAAAAAAAATGTCCACAACTTTATCTCCAAAATCTGTCAGACCTCTGCAGTGGGAGTGCTCCTCTGATCCCTCACCAAGTCCATTATGGCCTACATGGGCAATCCAGGAGAGGCTGGCAGCCACAGGTCAGAAAATACCATCTTTCTTGCTTCTGCTTCAAATTCAACCAGCAGTAAGCCTTTTTGAACTTTCTAAATATACCTTTATATGTAGTTAAGAGTTCTGGACTGTCCCCTGAACCTGCTTCATCCGGTATTCTGTGTTATTGCTGGAAGAGTACTGCACTGCACGTCTCCCTAAGGTACCATTTGGACTCCATATAATGTTCTTGATATCATCCCACAACTCTCTCATATTTGGTCTTCGATCTTCAGTGTCTAATGTGTCAAATCTGTTCTTCACATGATCTCTAAATTCAGGTGGGATATATCCAAGATCATATTTTGGCTCTTATGGACGTGTTTTAAGTTTCTTCAGTTTCATTCTGTATTTGCCTATGAGCAATTGATGCTAAGATTTTACTAAAGGTAATACAGACATAACTACAAGCATACATTGGCAGAGAACTTCCAGAGGTTCAAGCCAGATTCAGAAGAGGACATGGAACAAGGCATATAATTGCTGATGTCCGACAGATCTTGGCTGAAAGCACAGAACACCAGAAATACATTTACTTATGCTTTATTTTCTATGCAAAGTCTTTCAATTGTGTGGATCATGACAACCTATCCACAACATTGTGAAGTATGAGTATTCTGAAACACTTACTTGTACTAATGAGGAATCTGTACATGGACAAAGAGGAAGTTGTTCAAACAGAACATGGGAAAACTGAATGGTTTAAAATTAAGAAAGGTGTGTAACAGAGTTATATTTTTTCACCATACTTATTCAACCTATATGCTAAGCACATAATCCGAGAAGCTGGGTTCTATGAAGAAAAATGTGGCATCAAGATTGGAGGAAGTCTCATTAACAACCTGTGAAATGCAGCTGATACAGGCTTGCTTGCTGAAAGTGAAGAATACTAAAATACTTACTTATGAAGATCGAAATCCACAACCTTTGGTATGATTTGCACCTCAATGTAAGGGGAGAAAAAAATCTTCACCACTGGACCCATAAACAACATGCTTATCAATGGAGGACAAATTGAAGTTGTCAAGAACTTTATTCTTCTTGGATCAACCATCAACACTCATGGAAGCAGCAATCAAGAAATCAAATGACATATTGCATTATGCAAATCTGCTGCACAAGCCCTTTTTTAAAGTGTTTAAGAGCAAAGATGTAAGCTTGAAGACTAAGGTGTGCCTGACCCAAGCCATGGTATTTTCAATAACCTCATATGCATGCAAAAAGTGGACAGTGAATAAGGAAGATCATAGAAGAATTGATGCTTTTGACTTATGGTTTTGGATGAGACTACTGAAAGTACCAGGGGATTCCAAAAGAACAAACAGATCTGTGTTGAAAGTAGTGCAGCCAGAGTATTCCTGGGAGGCCAGGATGGCAAAACATCATCTCTGATACTTCGGACACATTGTCAGGAGGGACTAGTCTCTGGCGAAGGATATCTTGTTTAGTAAGGTGGAGGATCAGAGAAAAAGAGGAAGACTCACAGCGAGATAGATTGGCAAAGTGGCAGCATCAATGCGCTCAAGCGTGGCAACAGTTGTGAGGTTAATCCAAGACCAGGCAGTGTTTCATTTTGTTGTGCATAGGGTTGGTATGAGTCAGCACCAACTCGATAGCACCTAACAATTGGTGATGTGTTCCACAGTGTGCACCTGGGCTTGTTTTGTCTCATGATATGGAGGTTTTCTGCCATCTCTTACCACAGATGTAATTAATTTGATTTATTTGTTTTCCATCTGGTGAGGTCCTTTTATGATGTTTAAAAAAGTATTTGAAATGAACAAATCATTTTTTCTTGCAGAATTCTATCATGTGTTCTACAGCAATGTTTCTATCACCATGGCCTATTTTCCAACTACTGATCTTTCCTCTTTGTTTCCAACCTTTGCATTCTAAATCCAATACATCTTGATTGCATATTTGATCAATATTCTCATTGGTGATCTTCCTCTTTTTCTCTGATTTGCTCCTTTAACAAACATTGTATTCTTTACCATGGACTGGTCCCACCTGACAATATATCTGAAGTACGAGAGATGAAGTCTGGCCATCTAGGCTTCTCTCTATACTCCTTCCAACACAGATTGGTTTGTTCTTTTGGCAGTCCTAGTACTTTAAATATTCTTCTCCAACAACATAGCTTAAATGCATTAATTCTTCTATGGTTTTCTTTATTCATTGTCCAGTTTCACATGTTTATGAGGCTCTTGAAAGCATTATGACTTGGGTCAAGAACACCTTAATCTTCAAACTGAAATCTTTGCTCTTCAATACATTAAAGAAATCTTGTGCAGAAGATTTGCCTAATGCAATACGTTGTTTGATTTCTTGATTGCAGCTTCCCTATGTGTTGATGGATGAACTGAACAAAATGAAGACTTTAACAACTTCAATCTCTGCTCCATTAATATGGTTGTTTTGTATTGGTACTGTGGTAAGGATTTTTTTTCCTCTTACACTGAGGTGTAATCTATACTGAAGGCTGTGGTCTTTGATTTTCATGAGTATTTTAAGTCCAATTCGCTTTCAGTAAGCAAGTTTGTATCACCTGCATGTCCAAAGACCTGGTATTTTAAAAATCTTCATGTGAAAGTTAAAAAATGAATAAAGAAGATGTTAGAAGAATTGATGTATGTGAGATATGATATTAGAGGAGAATATTAAGAGTACCATAGATCTCCAAAAGAACAAACAAATCTTTGTTGGAAGAAATGCAGCCAGGATGGCCATACTTCATCTCCCATACTTTACTTTGGACATATTATCAGGAGAGATAAATCCCTGGAAAATGACATTATGCTTGAAAGAGTAAAGGGTCTGCAAAAAAAGAGGAAGATCCCCAATGAGATGGACTGGCACAGTGACAGCAGCAATGGGATCAAGCATAGTAAGGATTGTGAGGTTGTTGTAAAACCAGGCAATGTTTCATTTTGTTGTACATACTATCACTATGAGTTGCTATCAACTTGAAGGTATATAACAATAACAAAATGGTGCTCTAGATTATGAACCAAACTGCTAGTCACAGGTTCTGCATTCAATACCATAAACTGCTCTTGAAAGCCCAATAAAAGTTATCTGTAAGTCGGAACAGACTAAATGACACACAACATCATCAAAGAGATTATATCTTCCCCATTTGATGGATTTCAGCCCTTGGTTGAAGGAAATCAGTTGTCCAAAAATGGGTTTATTTACTTCTAGTTTCTCAATTTTGTTCCATTAGTCTGTGTATCTTTCATGATAACAGTACCAGTAAGTTTTGACTACTGTGGCTATATAGTAGTTTTTGATATTGAGAAGTGTGAAGCCACCTACTCTGTTGTGATTTAATATTGTTTTACTTATTCAGGGTCTAGTTATTTTTTATATAAATTTGGTGAGTAATTTTTCCATCTATTTAAAGAATTATGATAGAATTTGGATCACAATCTCATTATCTCTGTAGATGGCTTTGAGTAGTATAAACATTTTTGCAATGTCAAGCCATCCTGTCTATGAGCATGGGATGTTTTTCCATTCATTTAGGTTTCTTTCTGTAGTGTTTTGCAGTTTTCTTTATATTAGTTATTTGTCTTTCTGATTACTTTTATTCCTCAGCGTTTTATCTTTTGGATGCTTATTGTAAATAGTTTTGTTTATACAGTTTTCTTTTCAAAGATCACTTTGTTAAAATAAAGGACTCATTGATTTTTGTATATTGATCTTGCATTCTGCATTTTTTTCTGAATCCTTATGTTAGTTCCAATAGCTTTCTTGTTTAGTCTTCAGGATTTTCTATGTAGACAATCATATCATCTGTAAGTAAGACTGATAATCACCTTCTTTCTTACTGATTTGATGGCCTTTGTTTCCCTTTCATGCCTTATTGCTCTGGCTGTTTTGTTATTGTTGTTATGTGTCATCTAATCAGTTCAGATCAATAATGAACCTAAGTACAACAGAACTAAACATCACTTGGTCCTGTACCATCCTCATAATTTCTACTATGCTTCATCCCACTGCTGCTGCCACTTAGCTAATCCATTTCAGTACAAGTCTCCATCCTTTTCATGGTTTCTCCACTTTACCTTCTACAGGGACTGGTCCCTCCTGATATGTCCAAAGCATGAGAGATGAAATTTGGCCATCTTGGCTTCTAAGGAGCATTGTAATGGTTGTACTTCTCCCAACACAGATTTGTTTGTTTTTCTGACAGATCATGATACATTTAATATTCTTCTCCAACACCATAACTCCAATGCATCAATTATTCTGTGTTCTTCCTTATTCATTGTCCCAACTTTTACATGTATAAGGCTATTGAAAATATCATGTCTTGGTCAGGCATGCTTTAGTCCTCTAACTCACGTCTTTGCACCTGAATTATCATTGCCTTAGCTAGGACTTCCAATATAATATTGAATATAAGTGGTGATAGAAGATACATATGTATGGCTTTAATTTACAGAGGGAATGATTACAGTGTTTCCCCATTGAGAATTGTGATGGCCATTCATTCTATGCGCGTCCTTAAATATGTTGAGCAATTACTTTCTATTCCTTTTGTGCTGAGCATTTTTTTCAGGAATGAGTGCTAGAGTTTGTCACATGCTTTTTCTGAATTGATTAATATGAGCATGCTGTTCTGTTCCTTTTTTTTTTATTTATGCGGAAGATTGTTTATTGGTTTTCTAATGTTGAACCATATTTTCATGATTTTCACTTGGTCATGTTTCATTTGTGACTTTTTTATATGTTGTTAGATTCTATTGGCTAGAATTTGTTGAAAATTTTGTATTGATGCTTATGACGGGTATTGCTCTATAATTTTTTTAGTGTTTTATTTGCCTGGTTTTGGTATCATAATTTTGCTTTCTTTTTAGAATGAGATTAATAGTATCCTATCTTTCTCTAAGTTACGGTGTCAGCTCTTCTCTGAATGTTTGGTAGAATTTTCCAGTAAGGCTATCTAGGCAAGGACTTATTTTTATTAGAAGGTTTTGTTGTTGATGATGTTGGTTTTATAACCTGTTAAATGTTTTTAATTGTGATGAGTCTGTTCAAATTTTCTATCGCAGACTATATATTTCTAGAAATTTGCCAATTATTTTCAGGTTTTCAAATTTGTTATTATACTTCTTTCATTTCATTTGGCATTACTGAGACATACCCAATTTCAGATTTCAGTCACATAATTTACATCTCCTAATTAATTTCCTTCATTAAATCTGCTAGTGGTTTGTCAATGTTACTAATTTTTTCAAAAAACCAAATTATTTTCTTGTTGATTCTTTCTGTTGTTTCTTGTTGGTTTTACTTTTTGGTTTTCTGTTTTCTGTTTTTGTTTTTTACATTTCATTTATGTCTGCTCTAATTTTATCATTTTATGAGAGAGAGTAAAAAATTATCTGTACTCTGATTATAGAATTTATTTTTATTAAATTTTAGAAAAGACAAACATATTTTTTTGACATAATCTCTTTGCTTTTCAACATACTTTGTCCACCTGTAAACAAACTTTTGTAGTCCCTTATTAAACAATGTTTTAAGCTGAGCTATAAACCATGAATGTACCTCTGTCATCACTCTATCTTCAGAGATGAATCTTTATGCTCAAAGAGCTGCTTTCAGTGGACCAAATAGGTGAAAGTTCAATGGAGCAAGATCAGAACTACAGTGAGGATGTTTTAACACCTCAAAACAAAGTTTTGCAGAGTGTCAGCAGTGTAGGCAGAGTTGAGCTGATATGCATTTGCATGCTAGATTATAAAGCTCTTAGAGAGCAGTCCTCTGCATTTAATCCAAAATTTAGGATTTAGAACTTCAGTGGATATCTCACTGTAATGAGCACTGTTGATTGTTGAACTGTTCAACTGATAGTGTTCCAACACTGGCCCTTGAGAATCCCAGAAATCTGTAAGCATCAATTTTCCAGCTGATGGATGACTTTTGAGCTTCTTAGTCCATTTCCTGAGAGTAAATGGCAGAGTATGGAATGGAAACATCCTCAATTGCCAACCAAGAAAAGGTTTGGAGGTGTTAAATCTTCTTCCCTATAATTCTGATATTGCTCCTTCAGACTTTCACATATTTGGTCCTCTAAAAGCAGCCCTTCAAAGATATACCTCTGATGAAGAAGTGAATATAGTGGTCCATTTGTGCCTTAGAGCTGAGCCTAAAACATTTTTTTTTTTCTTAAATCAGGGGACATGAAAGCTTGTTGACAGATGTTTTTGTGTGTGTGATTATTGGAGTTGCTGGGCTGATGTGCTTTTCATTCTTTGTTGTCTTTTTCTTGTATCCACTTGTGGTTATAAATTGACATCTACACACTGCTGTTTCCAGGTCTCAAAGGATTTAGTATGCTGTGTTTTCAATCTCATTTATTTCAAAGGATTTGTTTTATTTCATTTTTATTTCTTCTATTACATAGTTGGAGTCCTGGTGTGGCACTTTGGGTTTATGCACTGGACTGCAAAGTCAATTTGAGCCACAAAATCACCGATTCTTACTCACCAGCCCCTTTTCAGAAACCCTATGCAGGTCACTATGGGACAGAAGCAAATAAACAGCACTTAACTGCAACTAAAACAATCACACAATTGGACTTCTAACCATTACTTGTTGGGCTGCTTACCACAAGCCACTCCTCAGGAAAAAACAGAGACATTTTGCTCCCATAAAGATTTGCAATCTCAGCAACTCTACATAGAGTTACTGTGATCCAGAATTGACTCAATAGCAGTAGGTTCTTAGAGTTTCTCACTTAGTAGTTTGCATAATGGTTACAAATCTGGCTGCGAGCCACAAGGTCAGCAGTTTGAAACTACCAGCTGTTCCGCGGGAGAAAGATGAGGCTTTCTGCTCCCATAAAGATGTACAGCCTCAGAAACCCTATGCAGGGTCGCTATGAGTCGAAACCGACTCCACGGCACATAACAACAACAGTTTTTAAGCAAGGTATTATTGCTTCCAAGTATTTGATTTTTTTAAAGCTTGTTTTTCTAATGTTGAACCTTCCTTGTATACTTAGTATGATTCCTACTTGGTCAGGTTGCAGTTGTTATTTTTTTGTATGTGTTGTTGGATTTTATTGGCTAGAATTAGTTGCAAATTACTAATTTATGTTTATGAGGGATCTTGTACAATAGTTTATTTTCATTCATTTCAAATTATTTAATGTTCTCTGCTAAGAAGATATTGTAGACTATTTAGATATTTTTTAATTTATTGAGGTTTGTTTTGTGGACTAATACTTGATCTGTTTTGGAGAATGATCCATATGCACTGTAAAAGAATGTATGCCATGTTGTTATTGGTCAAGTTTTCTTTATGTTTATGACATGAAGTTAGTTAATTGTGTTGTTTACATCTTCTATGTCTTTGCTGAGTTTGTCAAGGGATAATTAAAATATCATGAACTTTCAGAAGAACAAATAAATCTATCTTTGAGGAAGTGCAGGAAGAATACTCCTTAGAAAGAAGGATGGTGAGACATTATCTTACATACTTTAGACATGTTATCAGAGGTACCAGTCCCTAGAGAAGGACATTATACTTGGTAAATGAGAGGATCAATCAAAAAGAAGAAAATCCTCAATATGATGGGTTGACACAGAGGCTGCAACAATTGGCTCAAATATAACAATTGTAAAAATGGCATAGGACCAGATAGTGATTTGATAGGTTGTTTTGAGACAGAATAGACTGTAAAACACTTTACATTTATGGTAGTGGCCAAGACAAAGTCTATAAGTGAAACTGCTTAGGAGAGTTAGGCAACTTCTTTTATAGTTAATTAGTAACAAGCACAAAAATGGAACTATTGTTACTTGATAGTCTGTACAGTGTTTTTGTCTTATGCAGCAGATTTTCCTAATGCAACATATCATTTGATTTCTTGTCTGTTGCTTCCATAAGTGTTGATAGTGGAGCCAAGAAAAATGAATTATTTGACAAGTTCAATCTTTTCTCAATTTACTGTTGTTAAGTGCCATCAAATCAACTGTGACTCATAGAACCCCTGTATAGGATTTCCAAGGAATGGCTGGTGAGTTTGAACCACTGATCTTATGATTCAAACAGACCTTGCAGTCCAGTGCTTGATCTGACAGCACCACACCAAGACTCCTTTTCCATTTATCATGAAGTTATTTCTTGGTTTAGTGGTGAGATGAAATTTTGAATTTTGACATCAAATTTAATGGAGAGCTTGCTGGGTATACGATTGCTGGGTATATGATTCTTATTTGACAGTTTTTTTTTTTTTTTCTTTCAGATGTTTGTATATGTCTTCCCATTACATTCTTAAGCTCTTGCTGAGAAATAAGAGCTTAATCATATTGGTTTTCCTTTATAGGTAACATTTCATTTTCCCTAGCTATTTTCAGGATTCTTTCCTTGTCTTTAATTTTGGAGAGTTTATGATATGTTTTAATGATTATCTTTTGCAGTCTTTCTTGCCTTGGTTCGGATTCTTGACTGCTTGTCTTCTCATCCTGCTTGAAGTTAGGGAAATTTTCTTCCATAATCTCTTTGAATATCTTTTTTGTAATTTTCTTTGTCTCTTCTTGTTTTGGAAATCCAGTCACTTGTATATTATTCTTCTTCATGTTGTCTCGCATGAGTCTTAGTCTTTCTTCATATTTTTTCATTCTTTTTTTGTGATTGTTCTTCTATCTTTCTAGTATTGAGAGATTTATCTTCACGCTCACTAATTCTAGCTTCCACTGATTGAATTCTGCTACATCTTTCTTTCAGTGTATTTTAGTATTGATCATCTAGACCTGTTTGCTGGTTTTATATTGTTTCCAATGCTACATCTATTTTGTTTGATTGTTCCTACAATACTTTTCTGGATTCTTCCATGTTCTCCTCAATCTTACTGTGAACCATTTGGATATCTCAGTATCATCCTCCTGAATTATTTTTCAGGTAGTTCCACTGCCTTTCTTTCCTCAAAAGCATTTTCTAGCTCTTCCTCTTGGTTGTTTGTTTGAGCTACTGTGTCATGTTCCTCTGTGTGAACATAATTTTCTGCTGCTTTTTAGGAATTATAGTATTATTTTATTTGTATTAAGCTGATGAATATATGTTGGTGTATTCTGCAATACTCACCAACTGCCTCCTGTTGGGTGTGATCAGAATATGAGCTTCTCTGCTCACTGTACAATCAAATTCAGAGTAGTTTTGGCAGATGTTATTGTTATTGCTGTTCTGGTGTATAGCAGCTGGTACTGGCTTTTGCCCAGTTGGTGAGATGTAGGGCTTACAACTGTGGTTTGGTTATATGGCCACAGTTGCTGTAATCTGTCATGAGTTGCAAGAAGGAAGACAAAGAACCAAACAAAATGCAATATATATATATATATATATATATATATATATATATATATATATATATATAGTATATTTCTTTTTGCTGTAAGGGGTATATATACATATGTATATACATATACATATGTATATATACCCCTTACAACAAAAAGAAAAACAAACAAACAAACAAACAAAACAAGAGAACCAAATGCAAAACTGAAAGTTAATGACTTTTTCTCCACAAATAGGAGGTATTCTCTGTCATCTTCTGGTTCTTTCCTTCACAGTCACATGGGAAAGTACAAATTGGCCATGCTGTGCTGATCCTCCAGAGCAGCACAGATCACCTTCCTCCTTTCCTTCCTTTTTTGTTTTCTTTACCCCGTGTGTCTGTTCAACCTTGTCTTCTAGTGAGAGCCAGTATAGGGCTGACCAGGGTAGACTTTGCAGATTTGGATCAATGCCTGCCCTAGTGGCATTATTGTGTAAGCTCCTCCCTTGGTTTACAACTTCCAAGTGACTCTGACCACCTGGAAAGCAGGAGATTACCTGGGTTTTAAACTAATCAGAAAAACAAGGAAGAAAAGTGAAAAAAAATAAATCACACCTTTGTCTTCATGAGCCTCAGGTCAGTGTCTGCAACACAAATATGCTTTCTATCTCTAAAGTTGTTCACAAACTTTCAAGATGGCTGCTACAGGTTTTGTCACTGCTGCTACTCATCAATCACTTCATCTCTTGATGAATCTATTCAACTCTGTCTCCTAGTAAGCACTCAATCAACTTTTCTATTAATTCCTCAAGAGCAGAGTACCAAGACCATCCTTGGTATGTGTCTTGTTAGGTTTTCCGCAGAGAACCTACACAGCCTTTCTTGCATCTCCACCATGTTTTTCTCCCTCTCCTGAAATTTGAATTGAAAACTAATTTGCATTGTAACTTTTCACCAAGCTCAAAAGAAAAGAAAATTTAGTGGCAGAAAGACTAATGAATTGTGTCAGGAAACTGATTTTAATCTCATCTTCATCATTTGTAAGTTAAGCATTATAGCTTCTCTTATGCAAGACAAGAATATAACGCAAGAAATATAAGATCCATTTTGGCTTTATAAATCAATGAATATGTATAATTTGTAGATAAGTTTTAAAAGTAAATACCAGGAAATGCTTTTATTTAATAAAATGTTGAGAGATTTTTGCTCTTCTTAAAGCAGAACTACTTTGACTCTTACAAAAACTTAAAAAATCTTTCCCAGAATATCATCCACATTACCTTAGAACTTTCTGGAAAAGTAAATTATTAGGGTCTCAACCCAGACCTATTTAATCAGAATCAGAGGTGGAACCATCAAACTGTGTTTTAACACACTCCTGCTGATGCTGATGCCTGTGTAAGTTTAGAATTACTGTTCCAGAAAATTCATTCAGCCCTAGAAAAACCTATGCAGAGTAAATAAAATGTAAAGTGAGCCAATTATGAAGACTTATGTCAGTTGCTAAGGAAATATAATCTACGAGTTGCATTTGTATAAATAAAGCTGTTAAATATCACTTCACAGAATGGGAAAGGAAACAATTACGTGTTCATCCTTATTATCCATTGCTTCTGAGAAAATGGTTAATCATTTGGACCATTAACTTTCTTTCCACTAAGTTGCAGTATGTAGTTCGTAAGGTGGTTCACAAAGTTTTTCATTGGCCCACTTGTGACTATAATAGTCATAAAAGTTGGAAAGGACAATCCTTCCAGAGATAAAACTGATGGTTGCTGTTAGGTGCCATTGAGTTTGTTGTGACTCATAGAAAGCGTAAGCATGAAAAAAATGAAAAAAATGCCCAGTCATGTGCCATTCTTACATTTGTTTTTATGCATGATCCTGTTACTGTTGTCAATATGCTAATCCATCTCATCAGGAGTCTTACACTTTTTCACTGACACTCTACTTTATAAACCATGTTGTCCTTCTCCATGCACTGGTCCCTCCTGATAATAGAGCTGAGGTATGAAAGATGAAATCTCACAACCTTGGCTTCTAAGGAATATTCTGGTTGTATTTCTTCTAAAAATGATTTGGTTGTTCTTCTGACATTCCGAAAATATATGATCAAGGTCATATTTAGGTATCTTGGATTTGTGTCAATTTTCTTTAGCTTCAGATTGAAATTGCATATGAATAATTGATGGTCTTTTCCACACATTGCCCCTGGACTTGTTTAGGCTGATGATGTCTCTTCACATAGATGTTGTCAATTAGATTTCTGTATATTCAAATCGATTACATTTATATAGCCATTTTTATGGTGTTTAATACAGGTATTTGCAATGAATCCAGCAATCTACTCAACTCTTTTACCTCCTTATTTCTTCCATTTTCTTTAGCATCTTGATGGAGAGCACTCATCTGTCAGTTTGTACACTTTGGTGGCACAAGTGTTGCTGTGAAGGACATTTTGAATACCATGCTATGCCATGGGTATTTTCAACACTAGCAGGGTCACCCATGATGAACAGGTTTCAGATGAAGACAGATTAAAAAATAGGAAAGAACACTACTTCTGAATATTTAGTCACTGAAAATCTTATGAATAGCAGTGGAACACTGTCAGGACCAGAATATTGAAAAATGAAACATGGTGAGTAGCAAAAGAATATTGTAAGATATAGTGCCAGAAGATGAGCTCCTCAGATTGAAAGGCACTCAAAATTCAACTGGGGAAGGGCTACCTCCTCAAAGTAGAGTTGACTGTGATGATGTAAATGGATTAAAGCCCTCTGGAACTTCATTTGCTGATAGGACACAACTTAAAATAAAGAGAAATAGCTGTAAACGTCTATTAATAATCAGAACATGGAATGTAAGACGGATGAATCTGGGAAAATTGAAAATTGTCAGAAATGAAATGGAACACATAAACATTGATATCCTAGGCATTAGCACACTGAAATGGACCAGTATTGGCCATTTTGAATCTGAAAATCACATGGCTTACAATGCTAGGAATGACAAGTTTAAGAGGAATGGTGCCATATTTATTATCAAAAATAACATTTCAACATTGATCATAAAGGACAGTGCTGTCTTTGATCAGAAAATATCCGTATGCTGGAAGGCCAGTTATTACCACTGTTATTCAAGTTTACACATCAGCCACTAAAACTAGTAATGATGAAATTGAAGAATTCAACAAGTTTTTCAGTCTGAAATTGATCAAACATTAAATCAAGATTTATTGATAATTACTGGTGATTGGAATGCAAAGATTGGAAACAAAGAGGAATGATTAATTGTTGGAATATATGGCCTCAGTGATAGAAACAATGTTGGAAATTGTTTGATAGAATTTTGCAAGACCAATGACTTATTCATTGCAAATACCTTTTTAAACAACATAAAAGATGACTATACACATGGATCGGACCAGATGGAATACACAGAAATCAAGTAGACTACATCCATGGAAAGAGACAGTGGAAAAATTCCATAGCAAGAGTCAATGCAAGGCCAGGGACACTGTGAGAAACAGACCATCAATCGCTCCTATGTAGTTCAGGCTGAAGTGAAAGAAAATTAAAACAAATCCATGAGAGCCAAAATATGACCTTGAATATATATTAAATGAATTTAGAGATCATTTGGTTTGATTTATTAGATACTATAGACCGAAGACTAGAAGGGTTATTAGGATGACATCAAGAACATCATACAGTAAGAAAGCAAAAGATCATTAATAAGACAAGATAAAAGGAAAAGACCCAATTGGATGTCCAAAGAAACTCTGAAACTTGTTCTCCCATCTAGAGATGCCATAGCCAATGAAAGAACTGAGGAGGTAAAAAAGCTGAACATAAAATTTCAAAGGTCAGCTTGAGAATACAAAGTCAAATATTATAATGAAATGTGCAAGGACCTGGAGTTAGAAAATCAAAAGAGAAGAATATGCTTAGCATTTCTAAAGTGGATGGAACTGAATTAAAAAAAACAAGCCTCGACTTGTGGTAGTAAAGGATTCTATGGGGAAATATTGAATGATGCAGAATGCATCAAAAGAATATGGAAGGAATACACAGAGTCAATGTACCAAAAAGGAAAAAGGTCAGTGTTCAACCATTTCAAGAGGTAACTATGATCAAGAGTCAATGATCCTGAAAAAAGGAGCCAAGGTGCATTGAAGTCATTGACAAAGAACAAGGCACCAATATTAGATGGAACCCAAATTGAAATCTTTCAGAAAAATTATGAAGCACTGGAGACACTCAATCATCCGTGTAAAGAAATTTGGATGATAATTACCTGGCCAATCAACTGGAAGAGATCTGTATTTGTGTGCATTCCAAAGAAATAAGACCTAGTGGAATGGGGAAATCATCAGACAATATAATTGATATCTCTTTGCAGTAAAGTTTTACTAAAGGTAATACAGAAAAGGCTGCAAACATACATTAACAAAGTACTTCCAGAGGGTCAATCCAGTTTCAGAGAGACTGTGGAACAATGGTTATCATTGCTTATGTGAGATGGATCTTGGCTGAAAGCAGAGAATACCAGAAAGATGTTTACCTGTGCTTTATTGATTACACAAAGGTTTTTGATTGTGTGGATCCTGACAAGCTATGGACAACATTGCAAAGTATGAGTATTCCAGAACACATAATTGTGCTCATGAGAAACATGTACATAGATCAAGATGTAGTTGTTCAAACAGAACAAGGGAACACAAATGGTTGCAAAATCAGGAAAGGTGTATGCTAGGGTTGTATTCTTCCATCATACTTACTCAAACTATATGCTGAGCAAATAATCTGGAGAGGTCGATAGTATGAAGAAAACATGGCACCAGGATTGGAGGAAGACTCATTAACTACCTGCAATATGCAAATTAAACAACCTTACTTGCTGAAAGTGAAGCACACTTAAAATATTCGCTGATGAAGATCAAAGACCACTGCCTTAAGTATGGGTTGCATCACAATGTAAAGTAAACAAAACTTCTCACAAGTGGACAAATTATCAACATCCATATATCAACAAGATGGTGGATTGGGTAGACATGCAATGAGGAGTTCTGTCAGCAACAACACAGAATAACGGACCAAGCAGGCTCAGAGGACGCTTCTAGAACTCTGAACCACATATAAAGGAATATTTAGAAGCTTGGAAGGCTTACATCTAGGGGAATTTGTAGCAGAATCAAGAAATCCATTGCTTTCTAATTCAAGATGCTAAGCTGCTCCCAGAGCCTCCATCTTAGGAGAGACCAAGTGGGGGAAGGATCAAAACAGCCACAAATGACTGACAGAACCCTGGAGATACAGGTGTGGACATTATTTATTTTGGTATCTGTTCATTAGTCTCACAGTGTCTGTGCACCTACATTCTGGTGAATGAAGGGGATGCCTTAGTGAATGGACACCCCACACCCACCCCTGGAGGGTTCTACTAGGCATGTCATAGAGCTCCTTGAAATTTAAAGTGATAGTTTCCACTTAAAACTGAACGGCCACCACTCATCTGTCAGTATGTCATACTGTGGTGGCTTGCGAGTTGCTGTGGTTCTGAAAGCTATGCAACTAGTATTTTAAATACCGGCAGGGTCACCAATGGAGGCTAGGTTTCAGATGAGATTCCAGACGAAGACAGACTAGAAAGAAAGAATGACAAACTACTTCTGAATATTTAGTCACTGAAAACTGTATGAATAGCAGAGAAACGCTGTCAGATATAGTTCTGGAAAATGAGCCTCTCAGGTTGGAAAGCACTCAAAATACAACTGGGGAAGAGTTGCCTCCTCAAAGTGGAGCTGACCATGATGATTCAAGTGGAGTAAAGCCTGTGGGAGAAAAGCCTGCAGAACCTTCATTTGCTGAAAGAGCACAACTCAAAATGAAGAGAAACAACTGTAAACATCAATGGAAAATTGGAACAAGGAATGTATGAAGTATGAATCTGGGAAAATTGGAAGTTGTCGAAAAGGATATGGAATGCATAAACATAGATGTCTGAGGCATTAGTGAGCTGAAATGAACTGGTACTGGCCATTTTGAAACTAACAACCACATGCATTACGATGACAGGAATGACTAATTGAAGAGGAATGGTGTTGCATTCATTGTCAAAAAGACCATATCCAGATCAGTTATGAGGTACAATACTATCTGTGATAAGATAATATCCATGCTCCTACAGGGAAGCCCAGTTAATACCACTATTATTCAAATTTACGCACCAACCACTAAAGCCAGAAAGGATGAAATAGACGAATTCTACCAACTTCTTCAATCTGAAATTGTTCAGACATGCAATCAAGATGTATTGATCATTAATGGTGATTGGAATGCAAAGGTTGGAGCAAAGAAGAAGCATCAGTAGTTAGAAAATATGGCCTTGGTGATGGAAATGATGCTGGAGAATGCATAATAGAATTCTGAAAAATCGATTATTTGTTCATTTAAAATACCTTCATTAGATAGCATAAGAGACCACTATACCCACAGGCTTCACCCGACGGAAAACATATAAATCAAATTGATTACATCTGCGGAAAGAGAAGATGGAAAAGCTCCATATCATCAGTGAAAACAAGGCCAGGGGAAGACTGTGGGACCAACCATCAAATACTAATACGCAAATTCAAATGAAGCTGAAGAAAATGAATACAAGTCCATGAGAACCAAAATATGACCTTGAATATAACCCACCTGAATTTAGAGATCAACTGAAGAACAGATTTGATACATTAAACACTAAAGACTGAAGACCAAAAGAGTTGTGGGATGACATAAAGAACATCATGCTTGAAGAGAGCAAAAAGTCATTGAGAAGACAAGAAAGAAGGGAAAGGTCAAAATGGATGTCAGAAGAGACTCTGAAACTTGCTCTCCA
>NW_006408663.1:7644658-7646133 GCF_000296735.1 Chrysochloris asiatica | reverse complement strand
AAATAATCGGAGAAGCTGGGTTCTATGAAGAAAAACATGTCATCAGGATTGGAGGAAGACTCATTAACAACCTGCAATATGCAGAAATTACAACCTTGCTTGCTCAAAGTAAAGAGGACTTAAAACATTTACTGATGAAGATCAAAGAGCACAGCCTTCAGTATGGATTACAGCTCAATGTAAAGAAAGCAAAAAATACTCACCACTGGACCAATAAACAACATTCTTATCAGTGGAGGAAAGATTGACGTTGTCAGGGACTTCATTTTTCTTGGGTCAACTATCAATTTTCATGGAAACAGCAGTCAAGAGATCAAATGATGTATGTATTAGGCAAATCTACTGCCAAGACCTTTTTAAAGTGTTGAAGAGCAAAGATGTCAGCTTGAGGATGAAGGTGTGCCTGACCCAAACCATGATATTTTAAATAACCTCATATGTATGTGAAAGCTGGACAGTGAATAAGGAAGTTATAGATACAATTTGGAAGAAGTCCCGTCAGAGTGCTCCTTGGAGGACAAGATGGCCAAAATGTGTCTCATACTTTGGACATATTGTCAGGAGGGACCAGTTATTGGAGAAGGATATCATGTTTGGTAAGGTGGAGGGTCAGAGAAAAAGAGGAAGACCCTCAACGAAATGGACTGGTCATGTGGCAGCATCGATGGACTCAAGCATGACAATAGTAGTGAGGTTAGGGTTAGCACAGGATTGGGCAACGTTTCATTCTGCTGTGCATAAGGTCACTATGGGTCAGTACTGACTCGATGGCACCTAACAACATACACATTGAGAAAAGATTGACGTTGTCAAAGACTTCATTTTACTTGGATCAACTATGAACACTCAAGCAGCTGTCAACAAAAACAAAAGACATATTGCATTAGCATATCTGTTGCACAAGATCTCTTAAAATGTTCAAGAATAATTATGTGAGCTAATGTTTTATTGTGAATTATATGATAGTTTACATGGGACAACATTAGTTTTACATTCATTCTATTGTATATCGTTTCATTGCCGTGGTTCCAATCCCCTCCATGAATCATCAACCAACCAAAGGGTATACCCTGCAAGCCTGCCCCCTACACTAACCCCCTCCCCCAGTCTTCAGCACACAGTCGCTCTCCCTCTCTGGATCTAAAGTTCCCAGCTGCGCCATCGTTCCACGTCATCCTCTCTGCCTCCACCTCAGGCATCGCTGCTTCTCTGGGTAGGGTCCCGCTCTCGGCTCTTCTCCATTGATGGTCCTAGGGACCTCTGATCCTAGACTGGAAAGTTAATCACTCCCTTCCTTGCTGTAAAATGTCTACCTTTACATTTCCAACCTTCACAATCAGTCATGATAATAATTATTCACTGTTGTATCACAAGAGACCCATCTGCATTTCATTTCATCATCTCTGCCTAGACATATTGGATAGTACTCACTGGACATTCTGCCTTCCTCCATGGCCCCTGGCTCTAGGTTCCCT
>NW_006408663.1:7616953-7635030 GCF_000296735.1 Chrysochloris asiatica | reverse complement strand
CCCAAAAAAAAAACCCAGCAGCACCAACAAAAACCAGACTGAATACTGCAGTCTCTAATCACAGAAAAGGGAGAAAAGGGAGACAAGAAATAGAAGGGGAAAAAAAATCTGTAGCTTAATATGAGTATGGCTTTAATGTCCCAAGTTCCTGTCTTCAAAGCTGCTTGAGAGATTCCAAGTTGCCAGTGTTCGTTTTTATGCTAAACCTTAGGCTTCAATCCAACCTTTGGATCTCTTTCTCTCCCTTCAGGCCTCTCCTACTCTTTCCCATGATGAAAAAAAAAAAAAAAAAAAAAAACAGAACAAAAATGAAACAGATATTGAAAGTCAGGACCTCCACTTGGGCTGAGTATCTGTGTGCATGCGTGGCAGAAGAACCCACCAGCGGTGAGGGTAGGGGGTGGCCACTCAGCTCAGGCTTTCCCTCTATTCACCAGAATGGAGGTGGGCAAACAATGAGTGCGCCAATTACCAGATACCAAAGAAAAAATGAAAATCAGGACAAAGCAAAACTGGCAAACTATATTGTCCACCTTTGTCCCAAAGTTCCCACGGCATTTTTCTGTGGTGTTCCTGTTCCCCCTGTTTCATCTTGCCGCTTGGTCTCACCCAGGATGTCAGCTCAGGCCTCCTAGCCCAGCCTGGCAGATTCAAAAGTATGCAATTTTTTACTTCAACTCCAAACTCCACAAGATATTAGTCTTCAAACTTTAAAATATTCCTATCTCTGTGGTTCCAAGTTTTGGTGCTCTGCCCTGGATCTGCTTTCCCTGGTATTCTGTGTTATTGCTGACCACAACCTTCAGTGTACCTTCACCCTAGCCACCATCAAACCCTGCCTCCAAGCCATGGTACTTTAATAGCTTCATATACATGCAAAAATTGGATAGTGAATAAGGAAAACTGTAGAATAATTTATATATTTGAGCTATGGTTTTGTAGAATAATATTGGAAGTACCATGGACTGCCAAAAGAACAAATAGATATGTGTTAGAATATGTATAGTCAGAGTGCTCCTTGGAAGCCAGGATGCCCAGACTTCGTCTCTCATACTTTGGACATGTTGTCAAGAAGTACCATTCCCTGGAGAAGTATAACATGTTTGCTAATGTGGCAAGTCAGAAAAAAAGAGGAAGGTTCCCAATGAGATGGATTGACATAGTCATGGAAGCAATGAGCTCAAGCTTAACAACTATTGTCATATTGACACAGGACCATGCAGTGTTTCATTCTGTTGTTCATAGGGTTGTTGTGGCTTGTAATTGACTCAATGGCACCTAACAACAACAGCATTTGCAATGAACAAGTCATTAGTCTTGCAAAATTCTCTCATGTAATTTCTACCATCATTTCTATCACTAGACCTACATTTTATCAGCGATCATTCCTCTTTGTTATGGTAGAGGACCATATGACTGAGCCTTAAATGCATAAGAAGAATCAGTGTTCTTTACCATTGTAGTATTAACAGATGAAACAAAGAGCTGTTATTGCAACATTGTTTTTTGTTTATTTTGTTTGGTTCCTTGTTATTGTATTGTTTTTCAGATACCAGTTTTCATTTCTTTCTGAGGAATCAATGACTCCATTGCCAAGAAATAAATTTTGGGAAGCTGTGAGAGTAAAACCCAAGAATTGTGACATAATAGCTTTAAGGAGAGAAGCCAGAAAAATTTCAAGGCATAAGTGTTTTTAGGAGGAAAGCAGAATAAAAAGCAGTTGATCCCTAGAGCCTAGAAAAAGAAAACCATTTAAAAGATAACTATACGTCTTTGATTACCTTATTCCTTCTAATTTTAAGTTCAATTGACAAGAAACAAATAAAAAACTATAAACAGATAATAGAACTTTTGTGTGTCCTAATACAAAAGTTATAGAACATACATATCACTGTGTGTTTTCAGTCATTTGATGGCAACTAAGGAGCTCTGGTAGCGTAGTGGTTACGAATCGGGCTGTGAACTGTAAGGTCAGCAGTTCGAAACTACCAGCTGTTCCGCGGGAGAAAGATGAGGCGTTCTGCTCCCATAAAGATTTACAGCCTTGGAAACCCTGTGCAGGAGTCGGAACCGACTCCACGGCACTTAACAACAACAACAACAACAACAACATGGAGATATTTAAACACACAAATAAACAAAGTAAGATTAAGTGTGAAATTTCCATATATGGTTATTACTGGATATTTTAAACGAATGAAGCCTACCAGAATATTTTAGTTGAAAGAACATATGCACAGAATTTTGTTGTTAAGCGTTGTTGAGCCAGTTCTGACTCACAGCAACCCTGTATAGGGTTTTAGAGGAGTCACTATTGAGTTTGAACCACTGATCAGGAGGTCCAGTGTAACATAATATAGCATACTATTCAGTTGGACTTCGGATCATGATGAACAGCTGAACAAACTGCTGCCTCATCCTATGCCATCCCATCATTACTTTCAGACTGGATTATTGTGATTAATAGGATTTTCATTGGCTGATTTTTCTAAGTAGGGTGTCAGGTCTTTTTTTTTTTCTATTCCATCTTAGTCTATAGATCTGTAGAATCCTGTTCATGTATATCAGATAAGTATCTAGTAACAGAAGAGTGCCATCTGTGCATAAAGTACCTTTGCAGAAATCAAACTCAGGTCTCAAAGAATACAAAAATCTACCACCAAAACACGATGCTGCATGCTGCATATTACACTGGCATGACAGCAGAAGAAAGGAACAGGAAGCAAAATGTATTTATGCACTGAGCAGTTAAAAGTAGCAGAAGATAATGAAATAAAGGAGAGATAACTTTAAAGAAATGTTAAGTATATTTTTAAAAACCTATGGATACATTGATAAGTCATTTTTAAAATTCTGAATAAAATTTTATCTAACAACCATTATGTTAATAATAATTTATAATTTTAAAGCTGTTGGTAAACAAGTGAGAAAAATGGAAGCTATAATGAGGAAATGTCAGAAAGTAATACATAATAATTTGCACTTTTAAAGTCATTGATAAACAAGTGAGAAAAACAGAAGAAATTCTAGTGAGGAAATGTCAGAAGTTAATATGCATTTAATAGCTTGTTGTTAGGTGCCATCGAGTCAATATCAACTCATAGTGACCTTATGCACAGCAGAACGAAACACTGCCCAATCCTGGGCCAAATTCACTACTGTTACCACGCTTGAGTCCATCGATGCTGCCATTTGCCATTCCATCTCATTGGGGGTCTTCCTCTCTTTCTCCGACCCTCCACCTTACTAAACATGATATCCTTCTCCAGCGACTGGTTCCCCTTGACAATATCTCCAAAGTATGAGAGACACAGTTTGGCCATCTAGGCCTCCAAGTAACACTCTGGCAGCACATCTTCCAAAATGTATCTATTGGTTCTTTTGGCAACCCATGGCACTTTCAATATTCTCCTCCAACACCATAACCCAAAAGCATCAATTCATCTACGGTCTTCCTTATTCATTGTCCAGCTTTTGCATGTATATGAGGTGATTGAAAATACCATGGCTTGGGTCTGGTGCACCTTGGTCCTCAAGCTGACATCTTTGCTCTTCAACACTTTAAAAAGGTCTTGTGCAGCAGATTTGCCTATTGCAATACGTCCTTTGATTTCTTGACTGCTACTTCCATGAGTGTTGATAGTTGATCCAAGAAGAATGAAGTCCTTGACAACTTCAATCTTTTCTCCATTGATAAGAATGTTTATTGGTCCAGTGGTGAGGATTTCTGTTTTTTTGACATTGAGATGTAATCCATACAGAAGGATGTGCTTTTTGATCTTCATCAGTAAATATTTTAAATCCTCCTCACATTCTGCATGCAAGTTTGTATCATCTGCATATCACAGGTTGTTAATGAGTCTTCCTCCAATCCTGATGCCACATTTTTCTTCATATAACCCAGCTTCTCAGATTATTTGCTCAGCATACAAGTTGAATAAGTATGGTGAAAGAATACAACCTTGTCACACACCTTTCTTAATTTTAAACCATTTAGTGTTCCCATGTTCTGTTCAAATAACTGCCTCTTGGTCAATATACAGATTCCTCATGAGCACAATTAAGTGTTCCAGAGTACTCACACTTCACAATCTTGTCCATAGCTCATCATGATCCATACAATCGAAAGCCTTTGAGTAGTCAATGAAGCACAGGTAAACATCTTTCTGATATTCTCTGCTTTAAGCCAAGATCTATCTGACATCAGCAATGATATCCCTCATTCCATGGCCTCTTCTGAATCTGGCTTGAGACTCTGGAAGTTCTCTCAATGTTTGCTTGCGGCCATTGCTGTATTACCTTTAGTAAAACTTTACTCACATGAGATATCAAAGAGATTGTCAGGTAATTTCCTCATTCCATTAGGTCACCTCTCTTTGGAATGGGAACAAATACAAATCTCTTCCAATCAGTAGACCAGGTAGTTGTCTTCTAAATTTCTTGGCAGAGATGAGTGAGTGCCTTCTGTGCCGCCTCACTTTCTTGAAAGATTTCAATTTTTATTCCATCAATTCCTGGTGCCTTGTTCTTTACCAATTCCTTCAATGCACCTTCACTTCCTCCTTCAGTATCATTGGCTCTTGATCATATGCTACCTCTTGAAATGGTTGAACATTAACCATTTCCTTTTGGTACAGTGACTGTGTATTCCTTCCATCTTCTTTTGATGCTTTCTGCATCATTCAATAATTTGCCCAGAGAATCTTTCAGTAATGAAAGTCATGGCTTGAAATTTTTCTTCAGTTCCCCAGCTTGAGAAATGCTGAGCATGTTCTTCCTTTTTGGTTTTCTGATTCCAGATCTTTGCACATTTTATTGTAATATTTGACTTTATCTTCTTGAGCTCATCTTTGAAATTTTCTGTTCAGCTCTTGGACCTCCTCATTTTTTCATTTTGCTTTAGCATCTCTATGCTGGAGAACAAGTTTCAATGTCTCTTCTGACATCCATTTGACCTTGTCCTTCTTTCTTGTCTTCTTAATGATATTTTGAACTCTTCAAGTATGATGTTCTTGATGTCATCCCACAACTCTTCTGGTCTTCAGTCTTTAGTGTTTAATATATCAAATCTGTTCTTCAGAACTGTTCTTCAGATGATCTCTTAAATCAGGTGGAATATATTCAAGGTCATATTTTGGGTCTTGTGGACTTGTTTTCATTTTCTTCAGCTTCAGTTTTAATTTTCATATGAATAATGGATGGTCTGTTCCACAATCTGCCCCTTGCCTTGTTTTCACTGATGATATGAAGTTTTACCATTGTCTCTTTCCACAGAGGTAGTCAATTTGATTTCTATGTATTCTACTTCTCTGTCGGTTTGTTGTACTGTGGTGACTTTGTGAGTTGCTGTGATTCTGAAAGCTATGCCACTGGTATTTTAAATACCAGCATGGTCACCCATGGTGGACAGGTTTCAGATGAGCTTCCAGATGAAGACAGACTAGGAAGAAGGAGTGACGAACTCCTTCTGAATATTTAGCCCCTGAAAACCTTATGAATAACATAGAACTTACAGTTATATAGATGTAAATACACTATTGTAGCACTGTGCAATAATTCATGTTCTGAATTAAACCACTGGCTACCGAACTTTGACTTTCTTAACTACAATTATTGTTTAAAATGTACTAGAAATTTGTTACTACAGAAATATAAAATATTTTTTTCAGATATTAATGTAATAGATTGTGAAGTTGTTGTATATTTCCATGCACAGCCACATTATTGATATTTTTTCTCCCCTTTATAATATATATTAAAATTTGTCACCAGATAAATAAGCTGATGTTGTTGTTAAGTGCTGTCATGTTTATTACAACTCATAGGGAACATGTTTAGGTTTTCTAGGGCTATAAATCTTTGTGGGAGCAGAATGCCTCAACTTTCTCCTGTGAGTTGGCTGATGGACTCGAACTGATGAACTTGTGACTTTGTAATTAGTAGTCTAGTACTTATCCTATAGAGCTACCACACTAAATAAAATGAAAACACTTTAAAAAACACTTTGTTGTAAATAGCATGTTCATTTGTTTTATCTGGTTGCATTTGCCTTTTTAATTTTTATTCCTTTATAATTATCACATTTTATAAAATATATATTGTTTAAATGATATTTTTAAATAAAATATAACTATCAGTTATAATTGCTATTTTATGTGTATATTTGTGGAAAGTGTTGTAAAGTTGGTTCTGATTCACAATGACACTGCATATTAGAACAAAACATTGCATGGTGCAATGCCATCCACTTAATTGTTACATTTGAGCCCATTGTTGCTCTTGATGTGTCAATCCATCTTGTTGAGGGTCTTCTTCTTTTTCACTAACCCTCCACTTTACTAAATATATGATGTCTTTCTCTAGAGACCTGACTTCCTGATAATCTGTCTGAAGTATGAGTTGCCATGCTGGCTTTAACGAGAATTCTGACTCTACTTCTTCCAACACAGATTTATTTGTTCTTTTGGAAGTCCATGGTACTTTCAATAAACTTCCCCATCACCATAATCCAATGCATCAATTATTCTATTGTCTTTCTTATTCATCGTCTAATTTTTTACATGCATATGAAGCTATTGAAAATACCTTGGTTTGGGTAAGGCACACGTTAGTCCTCAAACCTAAATGTCACCATTATATTAGAGAATGAACCCTGGTAGTGTTGAAGGTAAACCCTTGGCAGCTAACTGAACTGAGAGGTCTCATATTTCCAATCACTGTATGGAAAATAATGTGGCAGTCTACGTCTATACAAATAACAGCCTAGGAAACCCTGTAGTACAAATTTACTCTCTCCCATAGGAATATTATCAGTAGAACTCAACTTGTTGTCACTGAGTATCACATGTTCATCCTTATCTCCAACATATATAGTCCATTTCCTATAGAATGAAGTTTTAGGAATTATTTTAAAAGATAAATATACAAACACTGTCAGGTGAGATTTCTAAAATTCTAGATGGAACACAATCTGGGGAGTAAGAAATACAGTATTTAAGAGGCATTAGAAAGACTAGTTCATTTTAGCATCAGGGTAATTTAGAGAGCAAATATTGCATCCAAGGTCCAGAGCAGTCTATGATAATTGTCAAGAACATCAAAGAAAAAATATTACATATGCTCATTTTGTAGATCATAGAAATGATGATATGTTTAGATGGAGGTCTGCCTATGAATATATTTATAGGTTTGCAACCAGAATCCTGATGTATAAATGCAGGATCTACACTGGACTGTGAACAACAATTTCGGCAGTTTAAACCCACCAGCAACTCCTCAGAAACCATATAGATGGTCACTATGAGTCGGAACTGACTAGACAACATCTAACACAACAACAATCAGAATCCATATTTCCTTCTGTGGGTCATTTACTATATTTTTTTGTGGTGAGACCAATACATTCTAAATTGTGAAAACATCCTTGATGTTGACAAACACATGCCTGGATTATAAACAAGTAAATACTGAGGATTTCAAGTTAACCCAAAGGCTGGTTGCTGCTGCTTGTAATATTCATCATAGAATCATGTCTAGATTTTAGTTTTTGGCAAAAATTAATTTCTGATCTCCCTCATTAATAATTCATCAAAGGTGGCAGTGTTTTACCAATTTTTCAACTGTGAAGCTTTCTTATTTTTAAAGAAATTTATGTTTACTTAATTTCAAGTTAAGAAACAGAAATAGATAAAATATTTTTATTTTTTGTTGTTGTTGCTATTGTTATTAAATGCCATTGAGTCAGTTTCCACCCACTGAAATCCTGGTGAGCTGAACCAGGATTGACATTGCAGTTCAAACACATTAAGGGGCTGATGCATTAACCCACAGCGCCACACCAGGACTCCATTCTTATTTTTAGGTGACATCAAATCAGCTCCCACTCATATTGACCTTATGCAAGGTAGAAATAAGCACTGTCAGGTCCTGTGTTACATGCACTACTGTCCACTGTGCTGTCACTGTGCCAATCCATCTCATTGGTGGAATCTTCTTTTTCTGACAGTCCAATTTATCAAGCATTATGTCTTTCTCCAGGGACTGGTTTCTCCTGGTAAAGTGTCCCAAGTATGAGAGACAAAATCTAGCCATCCTTCTTTCTAAGGAAGTGCCTTGCTGTACTTCTTCCAATAAACATATATTTTTATTTTGGCAATCCATAATATATTGAATATTTTCATATACTTCTCCAACACCATATCTCAAAGGCATCAATTCTTCAGTGGCCTTAATTATTAATTTTCCAACTTTCAAGTGCATATGAGGTTACTGAAAATATGATGGCCTGGGTCAGGCACACCTTAGTCCTCAACTGACATTTTGCTCTGGAGCAGTTTAAAGAAAGAGGTCTTCTGCAGTAGATTTGCCTAGTGTGACGCACATTTTGATTTCTTGACTGCTGCTTCCTTGAATGTTGATTATGCATCCAAGCAAAATGAAATCTTTGACTACTCGAAATCCTTCCCCATTTATTCTGATATTATTTATTGGTCCATTTGTAGGAATGTTTTTCTTAATTAAGGTCTAATCCATACTGATGGCTGAGGTCTTTCATCTTCATCAGTATGTCCTCTTCATTTCCAACAAGCAATGTTTATCATCTATATTGCACATGTTGTTAATCAGTCTTTCTCCAATCCTGATTCCATGTTCCTCTTCATATAATCCAGTTTCTCAAATTGTTTTCTCAGCATACAGATTGAAGAAGTATGGTAAAAGAATACAACACTGACACATACCTTCTGTAATTTTAAATCATTCAATAACCCCTTTTTCTGTTTGAATGACTGCCACTTGGTCTACGTGCATGTTCATCACAATTATCTATTCTAGAATACCCTTTCTAGCAATGTTATCCATAGCTTGCATTGTCAACAAAGCACAATTTCAGCCAAGATTCAACTGATGTCAGCAATTATATCTTTAGTTCCACATCCTCTTCTAAAACTGCCTGGAATTTCTGGCAATTTCCTGTCAATGTACTGTTGCAGACATTTTTAAATTACCTTTAAGCAAAATTTTACTTGCACAGAATATTAATGATATTGTTCGATGATTTCCACAATTCCTTGGTCATCTCTCTTTGTAATGGGCACAAACATAGATCACTTCAAATGGGTAGGCCAGGTATTCCAAATTTCTTGGCTAGGATGAGTGAACACTTCCTTTGTTGCATCAATTTTTTGAAAAATTTATTTTTTTATTCAATTCCTAGAACTTGTTTTTCACCAACTTTTTAAGTTTCATTATCACTGTATTTAGTTGTTGGTTTAATAATTCAAATATAGTGGTATTCATTGGTCTTCATTATATGTGTATGGGTATTATCTTATCACCAACAACCTTGTACTTTAAGATAGATCTTGAGGTGTTCTTTTGGACAATTAATGTAACATAACTTCTCTTGAATTTTCACTTCCCACAAAATTGAATACTTTTTCCTAAAAATATGTATTTGAGCTAGCACATGCAAAAGCATAAGTACTCTTTTGGAGAATAATAACAATAATTTATAGATTCTGAGAATGTACACAAAAGTATTACAATAACTTATTTTGACTTATATGATTATATGATTTTTTTAAATCTAGATAATAAGACCTCTATTATTCATTTTTGACAAAGGAAAATGAGCAATGTAAGTCCCAGGAGAACCATGAGATCTGAAAGCAATATGGAAATAATAATATTAAAGGGACACATACAACTAAAACAAACACTGAAATATTTAAATTACTTATATTAGCCAGAGTACCAGAATAAAGCTGATTGTTTTGTCATCTTTCTTTTATGAGCAATATTGTGAGAACTATTGCCCTGTTTGTGTTTTCTTGTACTCGCAAGTAGATTCCAACTTATAGTGACTCTACATGGCAGAGCAGAACTACCCATAGCCTTCCTAAATTGTAATCTTTATAGAAGCAGATCAGCAGAGGGTCTGCTGGTAGGTTCAAATTGCCAACCTTTTAGTTAGCATCTGAATGCTCAACAACTATATTCCAGGACTTCTGTACGGATTTAAACCAAACCAAGCCCACATCCACCGCTGTCTATTGTGCCTTATACAGATACTAGGGACAGAGCACAACTGCTATAACCTTTCCAAGGCTTTAAATCCTTACAGAAATGGACCGTGTCATCTTTTTCTCAGTGAGCAGCTGGTGGGCCTGAAGCAACAGCATTAAGATTACATGTTGAAAAGAAAATTTGCAGCAATTTTATCCAATGTAATATGCCATTTGTCTTCTGGACTCCTGCTTCCATGAGCATTGATTGTAGACTCAGGTAAAATTATGTCCTTAACAATTCAACTTTCTGCCAAGATACATCTTGCTTCAGAAATAATGTCTCACATACGTGGGAATATCATTGATTGAAGCAACATGTATCTTGGCTGAAAGAGAGAATATAAGAAAGATGTTTACTTATATTTTATTGACTACAAAAAGATTTATGACTATGTGGATAATAAACTATCAACAACATTGCAAGAAATGGAAACTCCAGTATACTTAATTGTGCTTCTGAGATACCTGTACATAACCAGGAGGCAGGCATTTGGATAAAAAAAGTGATACTGTATGGTTTAAAATCAGAAAAGGTGTGCATCAGGGTTGAATCTTTTTACTATATTTATTTAATCAGTATGCTGAGCATTTAATCTAAGAAACTGGACTATATGAAGATAATTTATTATTAGGCTTCAAGGAAGGATCATTAACAACTTCCAATATGCAGATGATGCAAACTTAAATGGAAGATAACTTGTATACATTACTGATAAAAATCAAAGACTACATCCTTCAATATGGATTACACTTCAACATAAAGAAGACAATAATTTTCACAATAGGATCAATAAGGAGGAAAGATAGAAGTTGTCAAAGATTTGTCCCTATTTGGATCCATAATCAATGCCCACAGGAACAGTATTCAAGAAATCCAATGACATAATTTACTAGGCTGCAAAAATACTTATTTACAATGCTAAAGAGCATTTCTGAGGCCTAAGGTGCACCTGACCCAAGCCATGGTATTTTCAAACACTTCATATACATGAGAAAGATAGATAATAAGAAAAGAAGACTGAAGAATAATTGATGCATTCAAATTATGGTGGTGGCAAAGAATGTTGAATATAACATGGACTGCCAAGAGAATGCACAAATTTCCCTTGGAAAAAGTTAGCTGAAATACTCCTTAGAAGCAGACATGGAAAGACTTAGTCTCACATACTTTGGTTATGTTATCAAGATGAACTACTTAATGGAGACAACCATCATGTTTGGCAGAGTGTCAGCAAAAAAGAGAAAGTACCACAGTACAAGTGATTGATCCTCAACAGAGATGGCTGCATTGATGGGGTCAAACATTGGAACCATTGAGAGAATGGCATAAGACGGGTCAGCATTTTGTTATGCTGTACCTACCACTTGGGAGTGTAGTAAGGTCATGAGAGAAGAGAATGAAGTAAAAATTTGAAAAATTATTAGGATAGGGAAAAGTTAATATTTGAACCATTTGAACATTCCACTGTCTAAAGCTATAGTCTACTGATTAATTGATAAAACTGTCTGAGCAGATCAATTTCCCAGTAGAGACTACAGAAAACAGTTACCTCTAAATGAGATACAAATATGTCAGAGCATGGTTTCCTTCTTTGAGTGAAAATGTGGAATTTAAGCCACCTATCTTAATAGATATCCAAGACTCTTGAAGTAGTCCTATGGATGACATAGGGCTAAATTTTCATTCCTATGTCAAATTATTATGTATTTGAATGTGCATACATTTTCAAACATTGAAAGCATTCAATGAAAAGGAGAGTGTTGGAAAGATTGCCAGTGTTACCCTGACCTATGGAGCACATTCAGAGAATTTTCACATCCAGACTTCCCCTGATTTAAGGTACCTTTCACAGGTAAGGATCTTGCAAATGGGATTTCTATTTCCCCACAGAACAGCCTCAGTAAATTTCCTTGGAACTCCAGCAAGTTAATCTCTGCAGTGGTTGGCTTCTCAAGTACCAGATAGGTAATCTGGGATGATTCATTTCCCTCTGGTTCTCACACATTCTGTTTGTGATGAATGTTCCAGAAACACATTGATGCTCTGCCCTGATAATAAAGTTTTTGGACTGGTTTTGCAAATCTTTTACTTTACCCAAGGAAGCACTGTAATGTTCAAGTGCCAGAGAGCATCACAATCAAATTAGATTGTCTGGAGCTAGAAAGCAATTTTTTTCCAGTAAAATATAGGCTGACACAAATGAACTGAAAGACAAATGAAGATATGCATGTTTTCTCTTTGAGGTGTATATTAGTGGATTTGATATAATGTTTTCTTTGCACTGCTTTAAAAATGAAGTTTTTTATGGCTTTATTCTGAGTTAAGGTTGGAGGGTCTGATGCAGATAAAAACAAAACATCTAAGTAATTGAGTAATATTCAGACAAGCCAAAGCAATGAATAAACTAGTGAAATTCAGTCTGATATAAGAAGAAATGAAATAAATCTTTAAGGCTTCCCTTATAAATATTCATTTCTACAGACTACACCAAATATTATGTATGTTCATATTTCTACCTATCTATCAAATGCCAAAATCCACTATTTAATCTCCATAAAACATAGAAGCTAGGGTGATGCCTCTCCCTGTTTTGGAAGAAGTGCAGCCAGAGTGCTCCTTGGAGGCCAGGATGGCTAAGCTTCATCTCTCCTACTTTGGACATATTGTCCGGAGGAAACAGTCGTTGGAGAAGGATGTCATGCTGGGTAGGGTGGAGGGTCAGAGAAAAAGAGGAAGACCCTCAACGAGATGGATCAGCCAGGTGGCATCATTGATGGACTCAAGTGTGGCAGCGGTAGTGAGGTTGGCCCAGGATCGGACATTGTTTCGTTCTGCTGTGCATGGGGTCGCTATGAGTCGGTTCTGACTCGATGGCACCTGACAACAACAACAACAACAACAATTTCTGTTAGTTCCCACTAGCATATATGTCTGTGATCATTTGTGTATAAATTGTGCTTATAGTGTTTTTCTTGTATTCAAGGCCTACTTGATAAACATTTACTAAGTAGCTACTGAAAATACATCAGTTTAAGGACTAAGGTGTGTCTAATTCAAGTCATGATATTTACACTCATTTCATATGCATGTGAAAGCTGAACAATTATTAAGAAGACTGAAGTAGAATTGATTAATTTAAATTACGGTGTTGGTAAAGCTTATTGAATGTTTCATGGGCAGCAGGAAAAATGAACAAATGTCTTGGTGGAAGCACAAGTGGGAATGCTGAGATTTGTTTCATGTACTTTGTTGTTGTTGTTGCTGTTAAGTGCCATTCAGTTGGTTCCAACTCGTGGTGACCCTGTATAGGGTTTCTGAGGAGCTGCTAGTAAGCTTGAATTGCCAATTTTGGAGTTCAAATGAACTTTACAGTCTAGCACATTAAGCCACAGTGCCACATCAGTACTCCCTCATGTACTTAGGACATGCTATAAGGGTGGAACTAGTCCCAGAAGAATCATATTGTATAGAGACCTAGCAAAAAAAAACAACCAAGAAAGTCTTTCAGCATGATAGATATACTATAGTGACTGCAACTATAGCCTAATACATAGCAACTAGTAATGATTATGAAGATGGTACAGACCACACAGTGTTTTGTTCTGTGGTAAACTATGAGTCCAAAATGGCTAGATAACAGCAAACAATAAGAAATAAGTAGTATGTAGGAGCAGTAAGAATTAGAGTAGACAGGTTCCTTCACATTCAGCGACTAAGAAGATGAAGTTCTGAAATGAGTAACAGAATCACAGCAATGTCCTGGTGTTGCTCTGTAAGATATGCACTTGACTGCTAAGCACAAGGCCAGCAGATCAAACACACCAGCTGTTCCTTGAAAACCCTATAAAGGGTTTCTATACTGCTACACAGGAACTTTTAAAAGTATTGAAGAGCAGAGATGTCAGCTTGAGGACTAAGGTGCGCCTGACCCAAGCCATGGTATTTTCAATAACCTCATATGGATGTGAAAGCTGGGCAGTGAATAAGGAAGATCGTAGAAGAATTGATGCCTTTCAGTTGTGGTGTTGGAGGAGAATACTGAAAGTACCATGGACTGCCAAAAGAACCAATAGATCTGTTTTGGAAGAAGTGCAGCAAGAGTGCTCCTTGGAGGCCAAGATGGCTAAGCTTCGTCTCTCATACTTTGGACATATTGTCCGATGGGAACAGTCACTGGCGAAGGATGTCATGCTGGGTAAGGTGGAGGGTCAAAGAAAAAGAGGAAGACCCCTAACAAGATGGATTGGCCTGGTGGCATCATTGATGGACTCATCACTGGACCAATAGATAACATCTATATAAATGGAGAAAAGACTGAAGTTTTCGAAGACTTCGTTTTGCTCAGATTAACCATCAACACTCATGGAAGCAGATGTCAAGAGATCAAATGATGTTTCTCATTAGGCAAATCTGCTGCACAAGGCCTCTTTGAAGTGATCAAGAGCAAATATATCAGTTTGAGGACGAAGGTATGCTTGATTCAAGAAATGGTATTTTCAAAAACCACATATACATGTGAAAGCTAGACAATAAATAAAGAAGACCATAGAAAAATTGGTACATTTGAGTTATGGTGTTAGAGGAGAACATTAAAATGATCATGGACTGTCAAAAGGTAGTGGAAGAAGTACAGTCAGAATGCTCCTTAGAAGCCATGATGGCCAAACTTCATCTGTCATACTTTGGACATACTATGAGGAGGGACCAGTTTCTGGAGAAGTATTTTATGTTTGGTAAAATGGAGGGTCAGAGAAAAAGAGGAAGACCCTCAATGAGATAGACTGTCACAGAGGCTGCAGCAATGAGCTCAAACATAACAATTGTGAGGTTGACCTGGGACCAGACAATGTTTTGTTCTGTTGAACATAGGGCCTCTATGAGTTGTAACTGGCTCCATGACACCTAATAACAGCATAGAAGGGGCCAAAATATAAAAATTTGATTTAAAAAATATCTTTGAAATGCATTTTAGGCAATCTTAAGAAGATGCCCAGTGAAACAGAGGGAAGATTTAAGATGAGCTCAAAGATCAGATGAAGAAAGGATCATCAGCTATACTCTCATACCATTTATTTATGACTTTTCTGTTTTCAAGTGTCTGGAATCAACAAAATAGACTCACAAAGTAGAACATAAAATAACTCTGTGACAGTAATTTATCTTCACTAGTGTTGATCCTAGGCAAAGCATTTCTTCTGCAATTAATTTGTTGCAAAAATATGTAAACATGTAATACCAAGTTTGCCAATTCAAAGTTTTATTGGTGTAAAATTTAATGATATTCATTATATACCTACTTTGTACAAACATCGTGCATAATTTTGTCATTGACTTTAACATCATATTTCCTCATTCACAATTATAACATAAAGACTAAAGGAATCGATTCTGACCCAAGCTTCATTCATAGTGAAGCAGTAGAGGAATGTTTAATCCAAGATAATCAATATACCCACTCAAATCTTGTACCATTCACTTTCATAACAATGTGTTTTGATTTTGCTGTTTTTTTTTTTTACAACCTTTGTATTATAATAATTTAAGCTATTTAAATATTATTTGAACATAACAATGCTTTCTTATAATTTAAATGCTATTACAAATGACAGCCATAAAACTGAGTGTTCTGTAAATGTTAGTTGTTATATATGTTGTTGTTGTTGTTAAGTGCATGCCGTCGAGTCGGTTCCGACCCATAGCGACCCTAAACACGGTTGCCGAGGCTGTAAATCTTTACTGGAGCAGAAAGCCTCAACTTTCTCTCGCGGACTTCAACTAAATATCAAATTTCATATCGAGTTCTAATTTCAATCTAGAAAAAGGGAGGCCCTATGTGATGACTGAGAATCCTTCATTTCAGGTTTAAATCACTAGGATACATAGAATTTTATCTCTCTTTACATATAATTTTATACTTTTAATATTAATAGCTCTTGTGATTTAAACTACTAAAGTTAGGAATTTTTGCATGATGGGGAGTTTTATCTTAAAATATTATGCTTTTTGTTGAAATTTTTTTATTACTGGCAGTAAATCATTTAAAATTAATATAAAATTTTTATCATGTAATTCCCAGCATCATTTCTATCACCAAGACCATATTTTCCAATTATTTTTCCTTCCTTTTTGTTATGTCCCAGCTTTAAATGCACAAAAAGTATCGGTGAACCTCACCATTCTAGTATTAATAGATGAAACAAGGAAACATTATTACAACGGTGCTTATCCCACAACATCTCACCAGAACTCCTTTGGGATCATAGGTATGTTTATAAAAAATGCCAAACCAGTTTCTAAATGAGCTTGTTGTATTTTTCATTTATATTTTCTTGAGAGCCTTTTAATGTGCTTATTGACCATTGTATGTGTCTTATATGAAAATTTAGTGTATCTATGGCTACTCTTAGATTGTAGATCATTTTATCAAGTGTTTATAATGGCTATTTATATATCCTTATGTGATATCAACTATTGCATAACAATTTTCTTCCATTCATAGCTAGGCTGTAGAACATTATATTAATGATTTGTAATGGTCATTTGTATAGACTTATGTGATATCATCTATTGTATTTTCTTCCATTCATAGCATTCATTTAATTTTTTTTAATTAGAATGAACAGAAATTTAAGATTTTAATAAGTACAGTCTTTAAAAAATAATTATCTCTTTAAGCAATATTTCTTATCATAAGTTGAAAACATATTCTTTTCAATTTGTTGTAAGAACTTTACAGTGGTACTGCTTACCTTTATTTTCATGATCCACCTCAAATTAATTTGAATGATGTGAGGTAAAGGCTAAGATTTACTTCCATCTTTAGAGATAGCCAGGTGTGAATAAAAAAAAAAAAGAACAACAAAAAAAAAAAGTTCACAAAAACATGAAGCTACCCCTAATATTTAAGACTACGTGTCAGTCAATGTCTTCACTATCTGTTTTACTATCTTTATATTAATGTCACTCCTTACAGAAATTTCACAATGTCTTGATTTTTGTAGCTTTATAATCCACAAAATCAAATGTTATATGTTCCAAATAATATGTTTATTTCAAATAATAACTATTCTGCAAGCCTCCAACCACTACTGCTCTGTCAGGTTGCCATATTGTGGTAGCTTCCTTGTTGCTGTGATTCTGGAAGGAATGGCACAATTATTTTAAATACCAGCAGGGTGATGCATGGTGGATATGCTTCAGATAAGCTTTCTGAATAAGACAGACTAGGAAGAAGGAGAGACAGACTAGTTCTTAATATTTATACACTGAAAACCTTTAAATAGAAGTGGAAAAGGGTTAGCACCAGAATATTGAATATTGAAACATGATTAAGAACACAGGATATAGTGCTGGAAAATGAGGCCAACCAGTAGGAAGGTACTCAAATTATGACTGAGGAAGAGTTTCCTCCTCAAATCAGAGTTTACTGTGATGACATAAATAGTATAAAGCTTTGGGGGTCTTCATTTGCTGATGGGGCACAACTCAAAATGAGGAGAAACAGCTGGAAGTATCCACTAATAATTGGAAAAAGGAATGCATGAAGTCTGAGTCTATGAAAACTGGAAATTGTCAAAAATGAAATGGAATGCATAAACATTGATATCCTAGGCATTATCGCTGTTAAGTGTTGTCGAGTTGTTTCCAATCCATAGCGACCCTATATAGGGCTTCCAGGGAGTGGCTAGTGAACTTGAACCACAAACCTTAAAGTTCAAACTGACTTTTCAGTACAGTGCATTAACCCACATCACCATACCAGGACTCCATCCAAGGCATTCATGAGCAGAAATGGTCTGGTACTGGTCATTTTGATCTGAGAACCTCATGGTTTACTGTGCCAGGAATGATAAATTGAAGAGGCATGGCATTGCATTAATCATCAAAAATAATACTGCAAGATCTATCTTGAAGTGCAGTACTGTCTATGATATGAAAATCTCTATATGCCTATAAGGAAAACCAGTTGATACTCTATTATTCAAATTTATACATTAACAACTAACGCT
>NW_006408663.1:7613861-7616513 GCF_000296735.1 Chrysochloris asiatica | reverse complement strand
CCTTATTCTTTACCGATATCTTCATTGCACCTTGAACTTCTTCCTTCAGTATTACTGGCTCTTGATCATTTGCTACTTCTTGAAATGGTTGAACATCGAGCATTTCTTTTTGGGGTAGTGACTCGGTGTATTCTTTCTATCTCTTTTGATGCTTTCAGCATCATTTAATATGTTGTTCAAAGAATTCTTCAATAGTGTAAGTAGAAGTTTGAGTTTTGTTCCTCAGCTCTTTCAGCTTGAGAAATGCTGAATGTATTCTTCCCTTTTGAGTGTGCAGTTTGTCCAAAAACTTCTCTGATAATTATAAATTTAAAATAAAATAGGTATGATTTTGCTTTCCAAAAGTTTACACTCTAAAAGAGGAATGAGTCACTAAGATAGAAAATAGTTAGACAGTGTGACAAATGCTGCAATAAATATATGTGGAGCATAATGAAAGCCATCTAACTTTTCAATTGTGAATGAAGGCCATAAAAGTCTTATAATTAAAAAAATAAACATTTCTGAGATGATTTTACTCTTCAGCAATTTAACATAACAAAGAAGAACATAGAAATAAGCATAAATATTAATATGATAAATGAGAATATGAAAAAACAAAGATGCAAAGACATACATGCACAAAACAAAACTAAAATTGGAACAACAACAACAACAAAAAAAAAACTGATGTATTCTGCGAATTTGCTAGAGCTTGGTTTATAATCACTGAAAGATCCATATATGAATACAATCATCATCATAATATGATGCAATTGATATATACTGAACTCAAAATTTCAAAGAACTAGCATGAATTTCTGAGACTATTAAAGTAAACCCTCTTTTGATTTAAGTGTTTTGATGAGAGATGAACTAGGAAGCTACAAAATTAAATTTTATTTCTTGAGAGGAGGGGATGAAGTCTCTGACAGGAATGTCGAAAGAAAACTAAAATTCCAGGAAATACTCATATAATGTAAGTAGAACATTTATACAAGTAGTTTTTTCCAAGTGTCTCTTGGGAAAAGTAAGCCAAGTTACTTGTTTAAAAAAGGTATTTCCATGGCCCTACCTTTAAGTTTATGACTCAACAGGAGTAGTTTGGGGAAATTATATATGGTATTTAGCAATGTTTTCCCTTTGGCCAAACAACTTTGGAAAATACTGGGTTAAGATATATTTGTGATAACTAGGCAAGTAAGTGAACAATTTAAATTAAAGCAGGTAAAGTTGACCCGAAAAGGGGTTTTCAGTAAAGAATTAACAGCTTATTGACAGATTGATTGATTTAGCTGATGAGGCAAATAAAAGCAGATATTGGAATTCTTATAATATTTCTAGTTCCTCATATGTGATTGATTACCAGAATATCTCATTTAATTTTTTAACAAATTCATTCTGTTCTGGTATTACTGGCTATATGTTTCTCAATTATGCTCCCATCTCAGTGACTCCATATGTCCTATTCCCTCAAATTTTCTTTTTACAGTTATTTACATGGTTCAGTACTTAATATCAGTATTGTATATTTTCATATGCTACATTATCTGAGACCAACATGACCGTTGTACATGAAATAGCATCTCCATACCTTGTCTTACTTTTCTCCATCTCACAGGGTATTTTTTCGTTAATACTAACATTGTGTTTATCATGTTGTTGTACTCTGTTGGTTTGTGTGTTTCTATGATACTAGAAGTTATGTCACTAGTGTTTAAAATACCAACAGGATCACCCATGTTGGACAGATTTCAACAGAGCTCTCAGACTAACAATAAACTAGGAAGAGAAAACAGCTGGTCCTTTGAGGAAGGATCAATCCCTAAAAACCTTATGAATAGCATAACACTGACTAATATTGTTCCAGAAGATGACATCTTCATGTTTGTGTATGAATGTACTGAAAATATCACTGAGGAAGAGTTGCCACCTTAAAGTAACGTACACATTAATGACATGAATATAGCAAAGCTTTTGAAATTTTCATTTATTTATAGAGCTGGATTGGACATTGTTTCGTTCTGCTGTGCATGGGGTCGTTATGAGTTGGTTCCGACTCGATGGCACCTGACAACAACAACAAGACACAAAATGGGAAGGAACAACTTCAAAACACCTATTATTTATCACAATGAGGAATATTTGAAATCTGAATCTAGGAAAATTGGAAGTCACCAAAAATGAACTAGAATGTATAAAAGTCAATATGTTAGGCATTATTTAGCTGAATCGGATGGTTATAGAATTTTTTTATCAAGAGGAACTGCGTCTCATTCATTGTCAAAAAGAGCATTTCAAGTTTTATCTTAGAATACAATGTTATATGAGATTTTAATATATAACCCCTACAATGAGTAAAGTTATTGCAATTATTCCAAATATATTAACCAACAATCTAAGCTAAAAATGTATTAATTGAAGAATTATACCAACTTCTTCAGTCTTAAATTGATCAAACATGCAATCAAAGAGCATTAATAATTACTGATGATTGGAATTCAAAAATTAGAAATGAAGAGGAGAGATTGGAAAATATGGACTTGATTAAAGAAATGACATGGAGATTTCATGACAGAATTTGTGGAAAAATTATTTATTCATTGCAAATAACCTTTTTTAGCAATATAAATGATGAATAAACACTCAGACCTCACAATATGGAGTCAAATA
>NW_006408663.1:7607182-7613761 GCF_000296735.1 Chrysochloris asiatica | reverse complement strand
AATTAAAAGAAGTCCACAAAAGCCAATATATGACTTTGAGTATATTCCATCTGAAGTTAGAAACCTTCTCAAGAACAGATTTGATGCAATGAACAAAAATGACCAAAGATCATTTGTGGGATAACATCAATAACTTCATACATAAAGAAAGCTAAAGGACATTTAAAAGACAGGAAAGGAATAAAAGTCAAAAGTGGATATTAGAAGAAACTTTCTAAGTAAGTAGAGTAACTGAAAAGGAATGGGAAAAATGAGGAAGTAAAAGTGCTCAACATAATATTTCACATGACAACTTTAAAGACAAAGTAAAGTATTATAAAGATACGTTCAGAGACCTGGTGTTAGAAAAGTACAAGAGAATAAAATACTCAGCATTTCTCAACAGGAAAGGACTGAAAAAAAAAAAACTTAGACCCCATTTTGAGATAATGAAGGATTTAGGGGCAAAATTTGGCACTCATCTGTCAGTTTGTTGTACTGTGTGGCTTGTGTGTTCCTGTGATATTGGAAGCTATGGCAGTGACATTTAAAATACCAGCAGAGCTGTTAATGGTGGACAGATTTATTGGAACTTTTAGATTAAAACAGACTAGGAAGAAACATAGGTGGACACCTTTTGAACATTTAGCCAGTGAAAACCTTATAAATAACAGCAGAGCCTTTTAGACTTTCCCTTGTTGATATGGAGCAACTCAAAATGGGAAGAAACAGGTGCAAATACAAATATCCATAAATAATAGGAAAGCAGAATTCACAAAGTGTGAATCTAGGAAAATTGAAAGTAAAAATGAAACATAGAAGACACTTGAGGCGGGTAGAAGGAATAGCCAGAATTATCACTTCAGAAAGCTTTTAAGTCTGTCTTCAGCCTATCACTGATTGGAATACCTTAAATGGGGCTAGATGTTGCCCAGTGAAAGAGGCACCGACTGAGGTAGGAAATTTCCACTGTAAAGGACTAGTAGAACAGTCTGGAGCAGCTAGAAGAACAGAAGATACTTGGTGAAATAAAGACCGACAAGAAAAAGCTGAAACAATAATGGCAGTCTGATTGATTACTACAAGAACAAGTAAGCTGTTCACCCAGGAGCCATCAGGGCAACTGGTCAGGACCCCTCAGAGCAAACCCCCTCCCAAGACTCAAGGGGAATACATGAGCAGGCATGTGATCTGGCTGGTGACCATGTTGGTTACCAATAAGGGGAAAAGGGGGAAAAAACAGCAATGAAGTTGTGAGCTAAGCCCAACCACATTCAATAGACCCCTGTGAATCCAGATGGAGACCTGGATAGCCATCAGTATGGCAAGACCTGGGAACTCCTGGCCCCAGAGACAGTGGAATGGCCTCAGAGGACTAGAGAGGAGAGTGAAGCATCCAGCTAATATAAAGTGAGGAGAAATGCACAAGAACACCCATACTTGCAGATAGTACCCACTTGACCTGGCTTCAATGATAACTTGATCATAACAAGACTAATGAGAAAAAAAAAAAAAAAAAAAAAGGGTAATCTGCTATAATTTGATTAACTTTACCAATACCTATGGATGTAGTTGCTCAAAAAAGAACAAAGCTTTACAGCGAGGATCAATCCCACCCTGTTGTTTACACAGGGTTGGCAGGGATGGGCAACTTAGATAATGGCTACCCAAAATGAGGAGCTTGCTGTAAAGGCAAGAAGTGACTGGCTTACAAGCTTTCAGGAGGGAGCCTAATTCCAGATGGGGCTGGGGAATGTAGAATCACTGCTTAAAGGTTTCTAATCTGTTGGGACCTGACTGGTGAAAGGAAATGAGAATAAAACTCCTGTGGTACAATAGTAAATACTTGCCATCAGGAATACTTTGAGGGTACGAAATATAGAGGTAGATGTTTTTTAACAAAAGAAAGAGAGTAATTGAATTTGCAGCCTAGGAGCGGAGGTTCCTGGGACCATCAAGTGAGAAGAACTAAGAGTGGGACCCTACCCAGAGAGGCAGTGACACCAGGGATGGAGACAGAGATGATGACATGGACGATGAAACAGCTGGGGACACTGGACTCAGGAAGGGAGAATAGAAGAAACGAGGAAGTCAAAAAAATGAACAGTAAATTTCAGAGTAGTGCAAAAAGAAAAGGTCAAGTATTATTATGAAATGTGCAAAGAAAGCAAAAAGGGAAGAAATGCTCAACATTTCTCAAGCTGAAAGAATTCAAGAAAAGAATCAAGCCTGAATGTGCAATATTGAAAGATTCTATGGTGTGGCACTTTAGGATCAGCACTTGATTGTTAATCACAAGGTTATTGGAGATGCTATACAATGTTGCTATAAGTCTGAATGACTCAATGGTACTTAACTGTAATAGTATATTGACAGGAAAATGCCAGAAATTCTAGCTGGATTCAGAAGAGTATGTGGAACTAGGGATATCATTGCTGACATTAAATCTATATTGTCTGAAAGCAGAAAATACCAGAAACAAAAAAGTTAAGTTATGAATTATAGACTAGGAAAAGGCTTTTGACTGTGTGGATCATGACAAGCTACAGATAATGTGATGAATCGGTATTTCAGAACAACTTGATTGTGCTTACAAGGAACCTGCACATAGACCAAGAGGCAGTCATTTGAAAAGATCAAGGGGATATTGAATGTTTTTAAATCCAAAAAGTGTGCACTAGGTTGGAATTCTTTCACATCCTTATTCAATTTGTATGGTGAGCAACTAATCTGAGAAGCTGGATTATATGAAGAAGAGTGTGGCATCAGGATTGGAGGAATATTCATTAACAACCCATAATATGCAGATGATAGAATCTTGCTTACAGCATCTGATGAGGATTTAAAAGTCTTGTTGTTGAAGATCAATCCACTACATCTGTGGAAAGAGAAGATGGAGAAACTCAGTACCATCAGCCAAAAAGTCAATGATCATCTGGAGAACAGATCATCAATTGTTCATTTCTAAATTCAGATTGAAAATGAAGAAAATCAAACCAAGTCAAGAAGAGCTGAAATATGACCTTGAATATATCTACCAGCATTCAGAGTTTATCTCAAGAACAGAGTTTATGAATTAGATATTAATGTCCAAAGACCAGAAGAGTTGCAGTATGGCATCAAGAACATCAGATCTGAAGAAAGCAAAAGGTCATGAAAAAGCAAGGAAAAAAAAAAAAAAAAAGTAGAATGGATATCAGAAAAGATTCTGAAACTTGCTCTTGAGAGTAGGGAAGATAAATGACTAGAAGAATTGAGGAAGTAAAAGAGCTGAACAGAAATTTTCAAAAGACAACTTCAGTAGACAAAATAAAATATTTTAAATAAATGAGTTTAAAAACCAAAAGGGAAAATACACACTCAGCATTTCTCAAACTTAAAGAACAAATTAAAGTCCTAAATTACAGTATAGAATGATTCTATGGGCAAAATATTGAATAATGCAGGAAGCATTTTAAAAAGATGGCAGGGATTCAGAGTTACTGTTCAAAAATAATGGTCAATACTCAAGCATTTTAGAGGTTGCATATGACCAAAAACAAATGGTACTAAGTATGAATTCCAAGCTGCATTGTTGTTGTTAAGTACTATTGAGACGATTCGGACCCATAGTGACCCATAGTATAGGGTTTTCAAGGAGAAGTTGGTGAGCTTGAACCACTGACCTTGCAGTTCAAACGACTTTGCAGTCTGATGCATTAGCCCACAGCGCCACACCAGGACTATACATATATTGAAGGTAAGTATTTTAAATCCGATTTCCTTCAAATCCTATACCAATTTGTTGATGAGTTGTTTGCCATTTCTGAAGTCATGTTCTTAATATAATCCAACTTCTCAGATTATTTGCTCAACATACAGATTGAATTCTATTTTTTTTTTTTTCTTTTTCTAAGTGCCATCAAGTTGATTCCAAGTCATACTGACGGTGTATCTGGTTTCCAAGGAGTGGTTGGTTGGCTTGAATTTGTAGTTTGCAGTCCAGTGCTTATCTCACAGTGTCACACAGTATTCCACAGATTGAATATAGATACACCAAGAGATTGTCCTTTAAATAGAAGAAAGAGATACAGAATGGTTCAACATCAGCAAATGTGTGTGCCAGGATTGTATCATTTCACCATACTTATTCAATCTGTGGAATACTGTATGACAAAAGCAAAGAATAAAACTGCCAGTAAGGCATTGAAGGATAAACACTGGACTTGAAACTGCAAGGTCAGTAGTTCAAACCCATGAGCAGCTATTGAAAATCCTATACATGGTTGGTATCAGTTGGAATCAACTTAATGGGACACAAGAACAAGAACATGTAGAAAACAGAAGTTCTCACAACTGGACCAATAAAAGGCATCATTATAAATGGAGGAAAATTGAAGTCATCAAAGATTTAATTTTACTTGGATCCACAATCCAAACAGCAGTTGAGAAATTATATGATAAATTACATTATTTTAATCTGTTGCAAAAGACCTGTTTAAAGTGTTCAGATACAAAGCTGTTATTTGTGCATGCGTAAATTGAGCATCGAATAAGAAATTTTGGTGGTTATATGCCATGGAGTCGGTTCCAACTCATAGTGACCCTGTACAGGGTTTCTGAGGCTGTAAATCTTTATGGGATCAGAAAGTCTCATTTTTCTCCCACAGAACAGCTGGTAGTTTTGAGCTGCTGACCTTAAGGTTTACAGCCCAATTCATAACCACTACACTACCAGAGAATACTGGAGAAGAATTGTTGCATTGAATTACGGTATTGGCTAAGTATATTGTAAGTACAACTGTTGTTATTGTTGTTAGGCACCATGGATTGGTACCAACTCATAGTGACCTCATGCACAACAGAATAAAACACTGCGTGGTTCTGGACCAACCTCACAATTGTTGCAACTCTTGAGCCCATTGATACTGCCACTTAGCCAGTCCATCTCGCTGGGGTTCTTCCTCTTTGTCTCTGACCCTCCACCCTACCAAACATGATATCCTTCTCCAGTGACTGGTCCCTCCTGACTAATTTTTAAGTTGACAATTTTGTATGACCCTCGAATGATATTTTGGCAAAAAAAAAAAAAAAAAAAGTCTAACGGCTTCCTACCCCTGCTATAAAGGGTTGCTATGAGTCAGAATTGACTCAATGTCACTTTGTGGTAATAATAATTTAGTGTCAGATTAGTACCAGTTCTCATAGGACTCAATATGAGTTCCTCCTGCAGTATGAGAGACAAGGAGCACTCTGGCTGCATTTCTTCCAACACAGATCTTCTTTTGGCAGCCCATGGCACTTTAAATATTTTAATGGAAGTACCATGGACTGCCAGAAAAACAATCAAATCTGTCTTGGAAGTATAGTCAGATTGCTCCTTAGGAGCTGGGATGACATAACTTCATTTCATGTACTTTGAACCTGTTATCAAGGTGGACCAGACCTTGTAAAGGGCATCATGCTTGGTAAAGTAGAAATTATACAGAAAAGAGTAAGACCCAAAAAGATGGAGTGAAAAAGTAACTGCAATGATGAACTTAAACTGCAAAAAAATTGTGAGGATGTTGTGGAACAGGGATGTGTTTTATCATGTTGCCCAGAGGGTTGTTATGAGCCAGAATCAAATTGATGCACCTAAGTACAACAAAGACAGAATGAGTCTTATGAGAGCTGGTACTAATCTGGCACTAAGTTGTTATAACCACGAAGTGATATTGAGTTCGTTCCGACTCATAGCAACCCTTTATAGCAGGGTTGGGAAGCCTTTAACCTTTTGTTTTTTGTGGGGGCTTTTTTTGGCCAAAATATCATTCAAGGGTCATACAAAATTATCAACTTAAAAATTAGTCTACTATATTTGGTCAAACATTTATTGAACTCACCCCTAGTGTCATGGCTGGAATTGCAGTTGCCTTGGCAGAGCCAGACCAATTTATTTCATGGGTCTTCCCCACCCCTGCTTTATATGGTTTCCTAGGAGGAGCTGGTGAGTTTGAGCTGCTGATCTTGAGGTTAGCAGTCCAGTGTTTACCCTACAGCACCACGTTGAGATCAAATAGTTGTCACAAGAAAAATATTTGGCTAACTGATAAAGGAACACTAAAGGAAATAAATAAAATAGGATTGATATAACCATAAAGATCCAAGAAAATGAATATTACATAATGGAATTTCAGGAACTTTAAAGGTTGCAAGAAAGATAATTTGAGTTAAGATGTCCGTTTCTATTTTTGACAGAAGTAACACATACAGACCTATTTGAAAATCCACTCAGATGAATGTTGTATATTCTATTTGAGAAAGAAATGAACTACAAATAACAAAGATCTCTGAAAAGTCTAGCCTATTCATGGGAGAAAGTTTTAGTGTTCATATTTAGTATTAGATATAATATACTGTTGTTGTTAAGTGCCATTCAGTCGGTTCTGACACACAGTAACCCTGTATAAGATTTCTGAGGAGCAGTTGATGAGTTTGAACAAACAATTTAGTGGTTTAAACTGACTGTAGGATCAAGTGCTTATTATACAATACCACACCAGGACACCTAAGACTTGAAATGTTTTTTCTATTGAATTACCTCAAAAAAAGTTAAAGTTGCAACTTCAATCTGTATCT
>NW_006408663.1:7606054-7607082 GCF_000296735.1 Chrysochloris asiatica | reverse complement strand
TATATATGTGTGTGTTAACATTTATATATATACACATATATATGTGTGTGTTAACATTTATATATATATGCCAGGAAATGTTCTTTAATTAAAATGACTGTAATTTTCTGTGAAATACAGATAGATTTTATGTCACATTTTAAAAGAATCTTGAGATTTTTTTTTCTAAGTATATGTGGTTTATGAAAAACAAATACCTCAAATGTGCAGATGTCAAACCGTGTTTTGAATAAAAGATACAATGTGGTTATTTATTCCAAGGAGCAATGAGCCAGAATTCTGAAAATTCACATCAAAGTTTTGACTGCAACAATAAACTTCTTATAAGAAATGAAATAAACAGAACTGATAGAAATTATTTAGAAATGAAATCACCCACAACAAATAAGGACAATACCTAGAGAATCTTTTAGGTGTTACGATATATATCATTTCTAGTGCAGATTCTTTCTAAAAAAGTCATCAGAATATAAACACTTTGGAAAGCCTATGTATTGAATATGAATATATTTCCAAATAAATCAAGCACAAATTGAACTTGTTTTCATATCGTATATGGAACATACGTAGAAAATTGACTTTCTAGAAACACTCTGAATACGCAAATGATGTATTGTGAGTGTAGTCCTCAAACAAATCTCAGTTTTATAACCTGAAAAGAAGTTCCAATAACCTCAAAATTATAAGAAAGCAAATTAGAACAGTCTTGTTGGTAAAGAAAAAAGAATATATGGGTCAAATCACTTGGCATTTCAAAATATTTTAGGAACTCTTTCTATTCATTATAATATATTTGGGTTTTGTTTACTTGTTTGTTTGTTTACTTTATCAATCAGGCTCAGATCAGAAGATCTTACCAAATAAGAGTTATGTATTTTCCAGTCAAGGAAGTAAATATGATGACAAATATGTTTTATTAGTATGAAAGTCAATGAAAACAGTCACAGAACAAGAGATTAGAAACAGGCAAAAGTGATAGGATATAAAATTGAATAACTTATTAATGAATTATAAATCATACATTTATT
>NW_006408663.1:7603164-7605199 GCF_000296735.1 Chrysochloris asiatica | reverse complement strand
GACCTATAATTGAAGAAAAAATAAAAGAAGTTTGTTAGGCTAATTAAGAGTACAGGTACAGGATGGATAGTTGAATCTATAATAAAAATGTAGTTTTTCTCCTTTTCTCAATTTCTTAAAAGATAAATGATACATATCAATGAAAGCAATTGTCTGTGAAACAATTCTGTAGTAAGAAAAACAATCTAATTAAAAGCATGGCAAAAGACTTGATTGGAGTTTCAAAAAAGTAACTACAGTAAGCAGAACAAGCAAGAATTATTGAAAAGAAGCCCCAAAGCATTAGCTATTAGGAACTAGAAATTAAAAGCACAATGAACTTCCAATTCAACTCATTTGATTGGTTAAGTATACAGAGTGAAAGTTGATATAGTAAGATTGTCACACATATTGCTGTCAGAAATAACAAATATAAAATCACTCAACAAAACCTTTCACAGGTTCTTGTACAGTTAAATATATATCTAAATCATTACCTAAAAATTCTGCTCCAAAGTATTTACACAGTCTATGAAAATATGTCCACAACTATACTTGCACATACACTCTTACAGAAATTATGTTCATACTAGTCACAAACTTAACCCATATATCAATATATTAATAGAAAAAATATGATATATTCATAAAATGGAATAATAAAAACTACTAAGTAATAAAGATTATGAAATTGATGATATGCACAAAATTGTCCATGACCTTCAAGAACGATGTACTATTTATAAGAGGCTACTCTGATAGCTTAATGGTTACTAATCGGGCTGTGAACCTCAGGGTCAGCAGTTCAAAACTACCAGCTGTTCCGCATGAGAAATACGAGGCTTTCTGCTCCAGTAAAGATGTGTTTACCAATCGGGCTGCGAACCTTAAGGTCAGCAATTCGAAACTATCAGCTGTTCCGTGGGAGAAAGACGAGGCTTTCTGCTCCCGTAAAGATTTACAGCCTCGGAAACCCTGTACGGGATCACTATGAGTCGGAACCGACTCCATGGCACATAACAACAACAACACATATAAAAAGCATATACTATATGACTGTATATATGATTCTATAAGGAGCTCTGGTGGCGTAGTGGTTACGAATCGGGCTGCGAACTTTAAGGCCAGCAATTTGAAACTACCAGCCGCTCCGTGGGAGAAAGATGAGGCTTTCTGCTCCAGTAAAGATTTACAGCCTCAGAAACCCTGTACAGGGTCGCTATGGGTCGGAACCGACTCGACGGCACATAACAACAACAACGTATGAGTCTATATAAGAGGAAAATGTTGCATAAGGTGATAGAAAAATATCAGTGGTTATTCAGAACTGGAGTTGTTGAAGAACGATTATAAATAGTAAAAAGAAACTTTCTGTGTTGAAAGACATGTTCTTTCTTTTTTATTTGTGTAGTAGGGTAAACAGAATAATAGAGCACCACAGATGTACACATTATAATCCTTTTTGGCGTTGTTATTAAATGATTTAGAGCCAGTTATGCTTCATAATGACCCTGTATAGGAATTCCAAGGCTGCAAATCTTTGTAACAGGAGCAGAAATCCTCATCTTTCTTCCTCTAAGTAGCTGGGAAATTTGAACCTCTGACTTTGTTATTGGAAGTACAGTGTTTATCCTACAGACCCACATCACTCCCATCTTAATTCATAGTGTTCTTGAATATGGCAAAATTAACTTTTTATATGTAAATAAATTAGTGATTTTGATATGGAATGTATACTGGATTAATATTTGTTGTTGCTAGGTGCCATTGAGTTGGTACCTACTCATGCGACCCTATGCACAACAGAACAGAACACTGCCTGGTCCTGGGCCAACCTTACAATTGATGACATGCTTGAGTCCACTGATACTGCCTCTTTGCCAATTCATCTCACTGGGGGTCTTCCTCTTTGTCTCAGACCCTCCACCTTACCAAACATGATATCCTTTTCCAGCGACTGATCCCTCCTGATAATATGACTGAAGTGTGAGAGAGGAAGTTTGGCCATCCTGGCCTCCAAGAAACACTCTGGATGCACTTCTTCCAACACAGATCT
>NW_006408663.1:7599017-7601673 GCF_000296735.1 Chrysochloris asiatica | reverse complement strand
AAGTTTCAGTATCTCTTCTGACATCAATTTTGACCTTTTCCTTCTTTCTTGTCTTCTTAATGACTTTTTGCCTTCTTCCTGCATGATGTTCTTGATGTCATCCACAACTCTTCTGGTCTGCGGTCTTTAGTGTTTAATATATCAAATCTGTTCTTCAGATGTTCTCTAAACTCAAGTGGGATATATTCAAGGTCGTATTTTGGCTCTTGTGGACTGTTTTTTAGATTTTCTTCAGCTTCAGTCTGAATTTGCATATGAACAGTTGATGGTCTATTCCACAATCTGCCCCTAGCCTTATTTTGTATGATGATATGCAGCTTTCTGCAGATGTAGTCAATTTGATTTCAATGTTTTATATCTGGTGAAGTCCATGCATATACTAAAGAAGGTATTTGAAATGAACAAATCATTGATTCTGCAGAGCTCTATCATGCAATCTCCAGCATCATTTCTATTTTAGATTGAAGAAGTTGGTTGAATTCTTTTATTTCATCCTCACTGGCTTTAGTAGTTGGTGTGTAATTTTGAATAATAGTGGTTAGTTAGGTTTGCCAAATATAATTAAAATAATTTTTATAAGATTGCAAGATAAACAATATCATAAATGATGTGATGACAAAAGCAGAAGTAGGGGTGATGTATTTTGACTATACAGAGAAGGATTATGCCATAAGAAATGCTATTCAACTCAGTTGTTAGTAACCATCAAGTTGGATCAGAACAATAGGAAACCTATGTACAATGAAACAAATCATTGACCAGTTCTATGCCATTCTCAGAATACAAGAGAATTTCAAAAAGTCCATAGAAAACAAATTTTAAAAGTATAAGTAAAAGAGATTTTTGTAACCAATTATACTAGCCATTTAGACATCTTTAAAGAATTGAGGGACCTGGGAATTTAATCATATCAATGCAATCTCTTTTAAACAGTTCAAGGAAAAATATGGGTGACCTTTAATTTTTTTTTAATTAAAAAAAAACTTTTTTTAAAAGATTATAAAACACAAAAGGAATGAAAAGGTGTCAAACCAAGAGTGTAAGATGGGGAGTGTCCTGCACACCAAGGAAATGCACTTTCTGAAGGAGTGAGTGGAGAGCATGGGTGGTAAAACACCACCTGCTAATCAGAAAGCAAAATCAGACGAGAATACCAAGGAAGAAAAAACAGATCATGAGAAGCAGGAATGAAGCATATAGACACATGAACCATTAAGTGAAGAAAGTGATCTAGAAATTGACAATAAGGTGTGATTGACCCAGACACAGATGCCCCTCAAGAAATGAGAGATGAAACTGTAGAGACAACTGAAGAGATGATGGATCAGGCAAATGACAAGAAAGTGGCTGCCACTGATGCCTTCAATGATGGTGAACTATAGAAAGCCATCAACTTCTTCACAGATGTCATCAAATTGAATCCTCAATTGGCCATTCTGTATGTCAAGAGAGTCAGTGTCTTCTTCAAATTACAGAAGCCAAATACTGCCCTCTGATACTGTGATCTAGCCATTGAAATTAATCCTGATTCAGCTCAGCCCTACAAGTAGCGAGGCAAAGCACACAGACCTCTGGACCATTGGGAAGAAGTAGCACATGACCTTTCTTTTGCTTGTGAACTGTAGGAGGCCATCAAGAATGTAACCTAAATGCCACCTTGTGACTAGAATTGGGAGCCTATACTTATATAATCATATCCAAGTTGGTAATCATATCCTTGTTGCTATAGAAAACATTGTAACTAGGAAGAATAACAATGACCTAATGCAAAAGTACTATATAAACCACTTTGCTACAATAAACTTTGTCACTTGCAATCAGCTTGTGTCCCTTATCTGACTAATCAATCCTCTCCTCTTCTTCGGGAAACCCACGTCGTGGTCTGAGCAGGTCTCAGACCCCGATAGTAAGCTGGACTATAATGAAGATGTTGGTGCAATCCTGAAAGAGGTTCAACCAAGGGCCCAGAAAATTGCAGAATATTGAAGAAAGTATCAGCAAAAATATGAAGAGTGAGAGATCAACGAAAGAATAGAAAGAGTGAAGAAGGCTCTGGAAGAACACTAAAGAGCCCAGAGGGAGGAAGTAGCCACAGGACAATTCTGAGCTCAGCATGACTCTTTTCCAGGTGGCTTTCCCAAGGGAATGCCTGGCAATTTCCCTGGGGACATGCCTGGAATGGCAGTTAGCATGCCAGGACTCAATGAGATTCTTAGTGATCCAGAGGTTCTTGTAGCCATGCAGGATCCAGAAGTTATGTTGACCTTCCAGGATGTGACTCAGAATCCGGCAATATGTCCAAGTATCAGAGTAACCCTAAGGTCATGAATCTCATCAGTAAATTGTCAGCCAAATTTGGAGATCAAGCCTAAACATCTCTGACAAAGCCCTTGCTGAAGGAAAAGCAACCTAAAGCACTCAGTGGATGTTGCAATAATACAAACCAGTGTACCTCTGACCATCTCATCAAGAAAGCTGGAGTGCTCTGAGACCACCCTTCCCTGTAGCCCCAATGCAACTGACACGTTTTACATTCATTTTCTATTATGGTATTCATTCAGATAATGTTTGCTATAAGTAAGTACAAACTTAAAGCACTTTTAAAACCTTAAATGCACAAAACAAAAGGATGTGCTGATTCCTACATTTTTCTTTA
>NW_006408663.1:7591972-7592738 GCF_000296735.1 Chrysochloris asiatica | reverse complement strand
TAGAGAATAAAATAAGAAAAATTCAATAAGCAAAGCTATAAAGGGTAAGGAAAAAATAGAGGGAAAGAATAGTAAAGGAAAAATCTAACAAAATATAAAAGAAAGAAAGGAGACAATAAGGATAAAAGGAAGAGCAACAGAAGAAAGAAAAATAAGGAAAATAGAAAAGGAACAAATAAATAAAACAAGTGAATGGAACCAAAATAAAATAATTAAGCAAACAATGAGAAGTAGGTTCAGGAGAAGGATACAGAGAGGAGAAATCTGTGAGGGGTAGGGCACCAAGTGGGCACCCTCTGTTAGCCAAGGAACTCAAAGGGCAAGGGGATAAGGGAAGGTTGAAGGATGCCTAGTCCTAACTGGAGTTCTTGGAGGCCTAAATGTCATTTTAGGTCAGGGCACGTAATCCAAAAGTAGTTTGTGCCAGCTCAGAAGGTGACTGAAACAACATAGCTTGTTCCTAAAAGGATAGCTTTTGGATTCAGAGGGCACCTGGGGGCTATGGAAGGAGTTTTGGGCCTCCCAAAGGTGGCCAGGACCCAGCACTGCCCATTATGATAGTCTGATGAGGTGAAGTTCAGTTGCTTCCAGACTTTGGAGGTGGGGTGCACCTTAGACAGGTAGAGCAGAGATTGTGCAGGGCAGAGATTTTCACAGGACAATTGGTGAATGAGGGTGGGGACTGGCAACACTTCTCGTCACTAGGAAGGTATGGAGAACAAAGGACATTCCCACCTTTCCTGTTATCAGTCACCAGAGTTCATGT
>NW_006408663.1:7589856-7591227 GCF_000296735.1 Chrysochloris asiatica | reverse complement strand
GTCTCTAAATTCAGGTGAGATATACTTAAGGTCATATCGTCTGGCTCTTTCTTTTTGACAAGTAAAGTCCAGAAAATGGAAAAGGGAAGGAACCAAATTCTCATCTTGAGCCTCCAGAAAGAAGACAGCCCTGCTGACACCTTCATTTAGTTGCATATGACTAATTTTGGACTTTGAAATTTCAAAATAAGATAATAAATGTGTGCTGTTTTAACCACTAAGTTTGCAGTTATATTTTATGACATCAATAGTAAACTAATACAAGATAATTGGTATAAAACCTAAACACCAAGACTACTGCCATCAAAACTTATTTGAGTGTACAATTAGAACCTGTGTACTTAATGTATACAAACGATACCTTTAAAAACTGCTTTGGAAGTACAATGAAAAAGAATAATGAGAAATTTTATTTATACAGTACTTTCAAAATATTTGGTGTAAAATACGTTAGGTGCTTGCTCTATGTGACTAGCTAGCTAGCACTAGAATATAGCTAGTCCAAAATTATGTTTTAGTATACATATATAAATATAAAATACATACAGTATTTGAACTAAGAAAAAATAAAATAGAAAGTCAAATGTCTCACAAATAATTTTTATAATTAAATTGTATTTTGTGAGCACTGAACCAAATCAAATATGTTACTAAATACATTCATTTGTTTGTTGTTCATCAATAATATTAGAATATTTGAAATTACAAGTATGGCTTACTTATCTTTCTAATAAATGAGCTCCACTTTAAAGGCTATAAGAGTTATGAGAAGGATTAAGTTAGCAGGAAACTTAAGGGGAAATTAATCTTAGAAAAATTTTAGGGTAATAATGAAAAGAATAGTGTATTACAAGAAGCAGAAAATGCAAAGTTAGAAAATAGAAGGTGAAATAATTTAATGCATATAAGAATACCAAATAAAGAAGGTTTGTCAGAGAATACAACTAATTCTGAGAAGTAATTGGAGAGTGATCAAATAACCACATTATTTTATATGGTCATGTTAAATACCAGAATATTGGATGAGCTCATACATAAATGTAAACATAAATACCTCTTTGTTTAATGCCAAATTTAAAGAATGTCGATACTGTTGTGGGTAATATTTTATGTTATTTGTGACAGCATTCCATTAGCCTGGATAGATTACAGAGATAATGTCTTCCATTAACACAGGTGGAATCAATAGTCTGTGGACTATTTAATTGTTTTTTGCAGTTTCATGCTTTGTCTAGGAGTCCTGGTGTGGCACTGTAGGATAAATAAATACTGATGATTCAAGCCCAGAAGTCTCTCCTCAGAAACCTGATAGGGTCACTATGATTCAGAAGCAACTGGTGGCATACAACAACTACAACAACAACAACAACA
>NW_006408663.1:7583990-7589256 GCF_000296735.1 Chrysochloris asiatica | reverse complement strand
TAAAAACATTTTCTAGAATATTTTGGGAAAATAAACCCACCCACATCCTTTCACACCTTTATATTTTTTAATTGCAAGTTGATGTTGTTGTTATAATCAGTTCTAACTCATATTGACCCTGTATATGGTTTTCAAGGAGTGACTGATGCATTTGAACCTACAACCTTGTGGTTCAAACTACTTTTTCAGTCCATGTAGATGCTATAAAAAAGAATATTCTAGAATAATGACAATCACTGTGCAAGGGGTTTGACATCATACACCAATGCAAAGGAAAAGGGAATAGGTGCGAATTTAAGTGATATGAAGAAGTTTTTAATATATCATATTCTGGAAGCTCCACTGAAGCCTGTCTACCATGGGTGATCCTGCTAGAATTTGAAAATGGATTAAGCCGGTGGCATGACTTCCAGCATGATGACACCATTCAAGCTGCTGCAGCACAAATGATAGACTAAGGCATACTAGGAAGGAGGTCCTTGTGATCCATTTCTGAAAAATATTTTCATGGAAATTCTTAGGATTAGCAAAAGAAAACTGACTAATATAATGCCAAAGATGAGTCATTCAGTTGAAAGGCACTAAAAATACAAATGGGGAAGATCTGGCTCCTCAAAGCTGTATCGTAAATGATATGATTGGAGCAGAGTTTTGGAACTCTTCATTTGCTGGTGTGATCAAGACAAAATGAGTTGAACAACTGCAAATATCAATTAGTGTAAGAAACATGAATCTAGAAAATTGCAAAACGTAAAACATGAAATGGAGTACATAGAGAGTGAAACCCTAGGAATTAGTGAGCTGAAATGGACTGATATCAACCATTTTGAATCAGACAACTATATAATTGTCTATGCCAGGAATGACTAATTGGAGAATGGTGTCACATTCATTATAAAACAAGAATATTTCAAGATTTACACTGAAGTACAACACTGTCAATGTATGATAATATCTCTTTGTCTATGAGAAAAACCAGTTAATTTCACTATTATTCAAAGTTATACACCAACCACCAATGTCAATGATAAGAAAATTGAAGATTTTTACCAACTTCTGCTCTATGCAACTGATCAAGCGTATGATAAAGATTCATTGGTATTTGAAATCAAAGAGCATAGCCTTCGATATGGATTACATCTCAATGTCAAGAAAACAAAAATCCTCACCACTGGACCAATAAACAACATTCTTATCAATGGAGAAAAGATTGAAGTTGTCAAGGACTTCATTCTTCTTGGATCAACTATCAACACTCGCGGAAGCAGCAGTCAAGAGATCAGACGACGTATTGCACTGGGCAAATCTGCTGCACAGGAACTTTGTAAAGTATTGAAGAGCAGAGATGTCAGCTTGAGGACTAGGTTGCGCCTGACCCAGGCCATTGTGTTTTCAATAGCCTCATGTGGATGCGAAGGCTGGACAGTGAATAAGGAAAACTGCAGAAGAATTGATGCCTTTGAGTTGTGGTGTTGGAGGAGAATACTGAAAGTGCCATGGACTGCCAAAAGAACCAATAGATCTGTTTTGGAAGAAGTGCAGCCAGAGTTCTCCTTGGATGCCAGGATGGCTAAGCTTCGTCTCTCATACTTTTGGACATATTGTCCGGAGGAAACAGTCGCTGGAGAAGGATGTCATGCTGGGTAAGGTGGAAGGTCAGAGAAAAAGAGGAAGACCCCTAACGAGATGGATTGGACAGGTGGCATCATCGATGGCGTCAAGTGTGGCAGCGGTAGTGAGGTTGGCCCAGGATCGGACATTGTTTCATTCTGCTGTGCATGGGGTCGCTATGAATCAGTTCCGACTTGATGGCACCTGACAACAAAAACAACAACAGCAGTTCACTACAGTAACTTATTAAACAGCGTTTAGACTTCTTTTGTTTTGTTTTGTTTTCAGCTTTACTACTTTGACAATTAATAAGAATGGCCTTGATGTAGGGGAAAATAGTTGGGAGAAGGGACACTTTGTATATTCCTATAATTGTTTTAGACTTATAATGGGTCTACATCCCCTAAGGAGTCCTGGTGTGGTGTTATGGGTTAATGCACCAGATTGCAAAGCCATTGGAAGCTGCAAGGTCAGCGGTTCAAGCTCACCAGCAGCTCCTCAGAAAACTTATACAGGGTTGTTACGGGTCATAACTGACTGGACGGTACTTAACAACAACAAACATCCCCTAAACTGTGACTTGAACAATTATTTGCTTCTTATCTGTGTGTGTGAATGGATTTTTGTCTATTCGTAGCGTCATTATTTACCTTGGTAATAGTATTAGCTATCTAATCCTGCTACAAGGCGAGTGGATGACTTGACCAACCAGAAATTTACTTATCACATTTTAGCATGCTAAAAGTTCAATTTCAGGGTGTCATCTCTTGGGTAAAATTTTCTCTGTTGTCTCTGAAGAAAGGCATTATCACTTTCCAGCATCTGTAGGCCCAGTGTAGTTGAACAATGTATCTATTTTAAGTTATCCTTGCTTTCAGCAAGCAAGGTTGTATCCTCTAGTTATTGCAGATTGTTAATTAGTCTTCCTTCAATTCTCATGCCATGTTTTCCTTCATATAATCCAGTTTCTCAGATTATTTGGTGAGCATACAGAATGAATAAGTATGGTGGAAGAATACAACCCTAGCACACACCTTTACTAATTTTAAACTGTTCAGTGTTCCTTTGTTCTGTTTGAACAACTGTCTCATGGTCTATGTACAGATTCCTCATGAGCACAATTAAGTACTCTGGAATACTCATTCTCCACAGTCTTGTATATATCTTGTCACAATAAAGCATAGTTAAACATCTTCCTGGTATTCTTGACTTTAAGCCAAGATCCATCTGATTTCAGCAATAATATCCCTCGTACAAATCATCTTTGGAATTTTGCTTGAACCTCCAGAAGTTCCTGTCAATGTATGCTTGCAGCCATTTTTGTATTATCTTTAGCAAAATTTTACCTGTATGTTATGTTAATGATATTGTCTGATGATTCCCTCATTCTGTTTGGTCACCTGTCTTTGGAATGGACACAAATATGGGTCTCTTCCAGTTAGTTGGCCAGAGAACTGTCTTCCAAATTTCTTGACATAGACAAGTGAGTATCTCCAGTGCTGCATTAGTTTGTTGAAATATTTCAATTTGTATTCCCTCAATTTCCAGTGCCTTGCTCTTTGCCAGTGCCTTCAATGCACCTTGGACTCCTTACTTCAGTTTCATTGGCTCTTTATTATATATGATATTTTCTGAAATGAATAAATATCTATCATTTCTTTTTCATTCAGTGACTCTTTGTATTCCTTCCATCTTCTTTGAGTGTTTTCAGCATCACTCAATATTTTGTCCATAGCATCCTTCAATATTTCAAGTCAAGGCTTGAATTTTTTCTAGTTTCCTCAGCTTGAGAAATGCTGAGTGTGTTCTTCCTGTGGATTTTCTAACTCCAGCTTTTATACATTTCATTATAAAATTTTATCTTGTCTTCTTGAGCTACTCTTTGATATTTTTCTATTCAGCTCTTTTACCTCCTCATCTCTACCCTGGGAAGTCAGTTTCAGAGCCTCTTCTGACATACATTTTTGGTCTTTTCTTTCTTTCTTGTCTTCTTAATCACTATTTGCTTTCTCCTTTCATGATATTATTAATTTCATCCCATAAGTCATATGATCTTTGATCTTTAAATACCCATGCTTGTAGAATCATAGCAAGTCACCACAGTATGACAAACTGACAGATGAATGGTGGCTTTCACAGTTTAGGAAGTTAGAAATAGTGTTTCAGAGTGCTAGCAGTTGAGGAAGACTTTCCCTTTGTTGGCTATATAGGAAAGTCCTGGACTCTTTTCGCCCAATATTCCTTGGATATTTCCATACATCCTGGCATCAAATTCCCCTGGATCTAGCAGTTTTATACAACAACCCCAGGTCCAAACGCTATATGCCACTGCTGGCTCTTCTATCTATTGGCAGTAGGTCCTTCAGAGCTAAGCTAATTTCTCTCTCCTTTTATATCTCAAAAGATATTGCCTGAAGATACAAACTAATCATGCAGATTGCATTTGACTTCAATAACATCATAGAAATGAGGATTTACAATATAGGGTAATTACATCAGATCAGAGCTTATTACATCTAATCAAATCATGAAGTTGATGGTAATATATTATATATCATCATGAAGTGGATAACTAGAGCTTAACTGCTAAATCACTGAGTAGCCTGGCCCAACCATGTTGACACAAAACCTTAACTATGAAAGCCAAGTTGTGTTAAGTTCACCCATATTTCAGATTAACTTTACCATCACAAAGAATACCAAGGTCTACTATCTATAAAGGAGTCCTGGTATGGCACTTGGAAAAGCACTAGACTGCTAATGAAAAGGTCAATGGTTCAAACTCACCAGTCAATGCTAGGAAACATTTTACAGGATTGCTGTGAACCAGAATTGATTCAACAACATTTGACAACAACAATAACAACAACATAGTCTATAATGGTGGCTCTAGTTGGAACCGACTCCACGGCACACAACAACAACATAGTATAAACACAGGACTGCAAACCACAGGGTCAGCAGTCCGACACACCAGCTGCTCTGAGGGAGAAAGATAAGACTTTCTGCTCCTAAAAGATCTGCATCTAAGAAAATCCTACACAAGGTCACTATGAGTAAGAATTGACAATGAAACTTAACGATAACTATCTATAATGTAGTCCACTCTCCTCTCTCCCTCCCAGCCCTGTTGTTGTTGTTGTTAAGTGCTATCAGTCTGACTCACTGAAGCCTTCTATAAGATTTCCAAGGGCTGGCTGATGGGTTTGAAGTGCTGGTTTTGCAGTCAATCCTCTCAGCCCTAGTAGCCATCAAATAATTTATTTTGTGTGTGTATAATTATTCTTGACTTTTGTAATAATAAAACCTTGTGAGATTTGTCTTTATGATTGAACTTTTTAATTATAACAGTGTTCTCTGTGCATTCATGTCATGTTTCATGAAATCATTATTATTCTGTATTGTTGCATAATATTCAATTGAATGTTAGGCAACAACTTTTTATCTTTTCATGCACTGTTGAACACTGAAACTATGCTCATCTTTTTCCTACTGTGAATATTACTACAGTGAATATAGGAGTATATATTTCTATTCATGTAATTGCATTTATATTTCTAGGATGAATAAATAACTAGGAGTGGGATTTCTGAATAGTTGTTGTTGTTGTCAGGTGCCATTGAGTCTGAACCAACTCATAGCGACCCCATGCACA
>NW_006408663.1:7571414-7583455 GCF_000296735.1 Chrysochloris asiatica | reverse complement strand
ACTAACTTTCTTGAAATATTTCAATTTTTATTCCATCAATTCCTGGTGCCTTGTTCTTTGTCAATTCCTTCAATGCACCTTGGACTTCCTCCTTCAGTATCATTGGCTCTTGATCATATGCTACTTCTTTTTTGTCTTCTTAATGAATTTTTGCTCTCTTCACGTATGATATTCTTGATGTTATCCCACAACTCTTCTGGTCTTTGATCTTTAGTGTTTAATGTATCAAATCTGTTCTTCAGATGATCTCTAATTTGTTAGTGTAGAAGAACTCAATTTTTGTAACCTGATATTATACCCTACAAATTTGCTAAATGCATCTATTAGTCCTATTACCTTTTTGTGGATTATCTGTGATTTTCTATATAAAGGATGATTCCATCCATGAACAAAGATAGTTTCACTGCACTGTTGTTTTTGTTGTGATGCAGCATTGGTGACACTCACTTATCTATGCCAAGGACTTAGGAAGACAACTAGCTGGCCAAATTATGGGAAAAGACCCATATTTGTCTCCCCATTCCAAAGAGAGATGATCCAGCAGAAAGCAGAAATCATTGGACAATATCATTGATATCCCATGCAAATAAAGTTTTAGTAAAGGTAATACAGAAATTACTACAAGCATATATTTATAGAGAACTTCCAGAGGTTCAAGTCAGTTTCAGAAGGAGTGCAATAAGGGGTGTCATTACTCATGTCAGAAGAATGTTGCTGAAAGCAGATGTGAAAGGAAAGATGTTTACTTGTTCTTTAGTGACTGTGCAAAGGCTTTTGATGTGAGGATCATGAGAAGCTATGGACAACATTGCAAAGTATGAGTATTCTGGAACACTTATTTGTGCTCATGAGATACTGGTACATAGACCAAAAGGCAGTTGTTTGAAAAAAATCAAGGGAAGACCAAATGGTTTAAAATTAGGAAATGTGTGGGACAGGGTTGTATTCTTGCACCATACTTATTTAACCTGTAGGCCAAGCAAATCATCCAAGAAGCTGGAATATATGAAGAAAAACAGGGCATCAGGATTGGAGGAAGTCTTATTAACAACGTGTATTAGGCAGATGATACAAACTTACTCACTGAAATTGAATAGGAATTTAAATATTTGTTGATTAAGATCAAAGACTATGGCTATCAGTATGGGTTGCACCTCAGTGTATACAAAACAAAAATCCTCAACACTGGACCAATGAATAGAAATAGCTGTAAACATCCATTAATAATTGGATCATCAAATATATGAAGTATGAGTCTAGGAAAATTGGACATTTTCAAAAATAAAATGGAACACATAAACACTGATATCCTAGGTTTTAGTGAGCTGAAATGGACTTGTATTGACCATTCTTAATCTGATAAGCACATGGTTTACTATGGAAAGAAAGACAAATTTACGAGGAATGGTTTTGTATTCACCATAAAAAAAAAACACATATCAAGATGTGTCATGAAGAACAACACTGTCTGTAATAGGATAATATTCATATGCCACAAGGTAGATCAGTTAATGCCACAATTATTTTAATTTACACACCCTCACTGACTGTTAAAGCCAGTGATGATGAAATTGAAGAATTCTGCCAACTTCTTCGGTCTGAAATTGATCAAATTCACAATCAAGATGTATTGATATTTACTGGTGATCGGACAGGAAGTATTAGTGGTTGAATATATAGCTTGGTGACAGAAACAATCCTTGAGATCACCTGATAGAATTTTCCAATACCAATCTTCTTTGTAAACATCGTAAAAGACAACAATAATGGACTTTGTCAATTGATATACACAGAAATCAAATTGACTGCATCTATGGAAATACACCGTGGGACAATTCCATATCATCAGCCAAAACAAGGCCAGGAGCAAACTGTAAAGCAGACCATCAATCACGTATAAGCAATTTCAGGTTGAAGCTAAAGAAAATTGGAGCTAGTCAATGAAAGCAAATCTATTACCATGAATATATCTCACGTGATTTTACAGATCATCTAAAGAACAGATTTAATGCATTAGACACTAAAGACTGAAGACAAGAAAAGTTGTAGGATAACATCAAAAACATCACACTGGAAGAAAACAAAAGGTCATTAAGAAGTCAACAAAGAAGGAAAAGACCAAATTGGGTGTCAAAAGAGACTCTGAAACTTGCTCTCCAGGGTAGAGATGCTGAAACAAATGGAAGAAGTGAGGAGGAAAAAGAGCTGAACAGAAAATGTCAAAGGTAAGCTCTAGAAGATAAAGTAAAATATTCTAGAAAACAAAAATCTTGTTAAAAACCATAAGGGAAGTGCATGCTCAGCATTTCTCAAGTTGATGTAAATGAAGAAAAAATTCAAATCTCAACTTGTTGTATTGAATGAGTCTATATACAAATTATTGAATGCTGCAGAAAGCAACAACAGAAGATGGAAAGGTAGTACATGCCCACTCCCCCTAAAAAAAGAAACAGAGGGAATAGAAGCAAATACTGTTGAATGATGATGCACAGAGGAGATTGTAATCATTGCAATTAAATGATGAGTTTAAAACTAATGTTCTCCCATATAAACTATCACTCAATTCACCTTTAAAAAAAAGTGTAAGCATAGGGAGGAAGTGTGGTCAGAGTGCTGTTATATTGTGGGGGTTGCAATCAGTGTTACAAAATGTGTATTAATTGCTAAATGGAATACCAATTTGTTTTGTAAACTTTCTCCTGAATCACATTTTTTTTTAAAAAAACAGGCTATTTTATAAGGAAAAAAACTAAATAAACATAGCTAACTTGCTTTAAAAAAAAAAGAAGATGGAAAGAATTCATAGTGACTGTACCAAAAAGAATTGGTGGATGTTCACCCATTTCTAGAGTGAGCATCTGATCAAGAAACAATAATCCTAAAGAAAGACAGTCAAGGTGCCTTGAAGTCATTGGCAAGAACAAGGCACTGGGAATTGATTGGAATACAAATTGAAACCTTTCAACAAAGTGATGTGGCACTGAAGACACTTACTCATCTATGCCAGGATATTTGGAAAACAACTATTTGACCAACTGATGGTATTTGTGTCTATTCCAAAAACAGATGACCCAACAGAATGCAGAAATCATCAGACTATATCATTGATATTCCACACAAGTAAAGTTTTGCTAAAGGCAATACAAAATGGCTGTAACCATACATTTACAGAGAACTTCCAGAGGTTCAAGAAAGTTTTAAAAGAGCACATGGAATGAGGGATATCATTGCTGATATCAGGTGGAACTTGGCTGAGAGTAGAGAATACCAGAAAGATGTTTACTGTGATTTATTGACTGGACAAAGGCTTTCAATTGTGTGGCTCATGACAAGCTATGGATAACATTGCAAAGCATGAATATTCTGGAACACTTAATTGTGCTCATGAAAAACCTTTACACAGACCAAGAGGCTGTTGTTAAAACAGAGCACGGGAACACGAAATGGTTTAAAATCAGTAAAGGTGTGCAACAGTATTGTATTTTTCACCATACTTATTGAACCTGTATACTGAGCAAATAAAATAAGGAGCAAGATTACATGAAGAAAAACGTGGCATCAGAACTGGAGGAACACTTATGAACTACCTGAGATACCCGGATGACACAATCTTGCTTTTTGAATCTGAGGAGGACTTAAAATACTTTCTGATGAAGATCAAAGACCACAGCTTTCCATATGGGTTATATCTCAGTGTAAAGAAAATCAAAATCCTCACCATTGGACCAATAAACAGCAACCATATAAATGGAGAAAAGATTTACGCTATCAAAGACACTCATGTAAGTTGTTGTTGTTAGGTGCCATCAAGTCGGTACTGACTCATAGCGACCCTATGCACAACAGAACAAAACACTGCCCTGTCCTGGGCCAACCTCACAATTGGTGCCATGCTTGAGCACATTGATGCTGCCACTTTGTCACTCTATCTTTCTGGGGGTCTTCCTCTTTTTGTCTCACCCTCCACCTTACCAAACGTGATATACTTCTCCAGCAACTGGTCCCTCCTGATAATTTGTCCGAAATATGAGAGACGAAGTTTGACCATCCTGGCCTCCAAGGAACATTCTGGCTGTACTTCTTACAACACAGATCTGTTGGTTCTCTTGGCAGCCTATGGCACTTTCAAGATTCTCTTCCAACACCATAACTCAAATGTGTCGATTCTTCTACAGTCTTCCTCAGTCACTGTCCAGCTTTTTTATGCGTATGAGGATATTGAAAATACCATGGCTTGGGTCAGGTGCACCTTAGTATTCAAGCTGACATGTTTGCTCTTCAACATTTCAAAAGGTCTTGTGCAGAAGATTTGTCTAATGCAATACATCCTTTGATTTCTTGACTGCTGCTTCCAAGAGTGTTGATAAGTTGGGCCAAGAAGAATGAAGACCTTGACGACTTCATTAGTTTCCCCATTGATAAGAATGTTGTTTATTGGTCCAGCAGTGAAGATTTTTGTTTTCTTTGCATTGAGATGCAATCCATACCAAAGGCTGTGCTTTTTTATCTTCATTAGGAAGTATTTTAACTTCTCTTCACTTTCAGCAAGCAAGGTTGTATCATCTGCATATCGCAGGTTGTTAAAAAGTATTACTCCCATCCTGATGCCACGTTTTTCTTCATATAACCCAGATTTTCAGATTATTTGCTCATCATACAGGTTGACTAATTATGGTGAAAGAATACAACCTTGTCACACAACTTTCTTTTCAGTAACTATATGATCAGTGATGCACTACTGATCATATAGTTACTGAAAACCTTATGAATAGCAGAGAAACACTGTCAGATATAATGCTGGAAAATGAGCCCCTCAGGTTAGAATTTTTTGCACGCAATTTTTTTGCATTTTGCACTAAAAATGCAACTGGGAAAGAGCTGCCTCCTCAAACTACAGTAGACAGTGTTGACGTGAATGGAGTAAAGCCCTTGGGAGTAAAGCCCATGGGACCATCATTTGCTGATGAGACACAACTCAAAATGAAGAGAAACAGCTGTGAACAACCATTAATAATCAGAACATGGAATGTATGAAATATGAATCTTGGAAAATTGGAAATTGTCAAAAATGGAGTAGAAATCATAAGCATCGATATCTCTAGGCATTAGTGAGCTGAAATGGAATGGTATTGGCCATTTTGAATCTGACAACTATATGGTTCACTATGCTGGGAATGACAAATTGAAGAGGAATGGTGTTGCATTTGTTGTCAGAAAGAACATATCCAGATCAATCATGACATATAACACTGTCTTAATACCACTATTATTCAAATTTACACACCAACCACTAAGCAGTGAGAATGAAATAGAAGAATATTACCACTTTTTCTATCTGAAATTGATCAAACATGCTATCAAGATGTATTGATCATTACTGGTGATTGGAATGCAAAGGTTGAGAACGAAAAGGAAGGATGAGTAGTTGGAAAATATGGCCTTGCTGGAGATTGCATGATGGAATTCTGAAAAATCAATGATTTGTTCATTTCAAATACCTTCCTTCTTGAGACAGCATAAGAAATGATTATACACGTGGACCTTACCAGATAGAATACACAGAAATCAAACAGAGTACATCTGTGGAAAGAGATGATGGAAAAGCTCCATATATGGTCAAAACAAGGCCTGGGGCAGATTGTGGAACAGACCATCAATTACTTATTTGCAAATCAAAGTTCAAGCTTAAGAAAATGAAAACAAGTCCAAGAGCCAATGTATGACCTTGAATTTATCCCACCTGAATTTAAAGATCATCCGAAGAACAGTTTTCATACATTAAACTTATAGAAGTAGTAGTCAAGAAATCAAAGGACTAATTATTCCATTAGGCAAATCTGCTGCACAAGACCACTTTAAAGAAGAGCAAACATGTCAGTGTGAGGAGTGAGATGTGCCTGGTCCATGCTATAGTATTTACAAAATCTCACATGCATGTGAAAGTTGGATAGTCAGTAAGGAAGACCACAGAAGAATCGATGCATTTGAGGTATGGTCGTAGGGGACAATATTAAAAGTACAATGAATTGCCAAAAGAACGAACATGTCTGTATTGGAAGAAGTAAAGTAATAGTGTGCCTTGGAAGCCAGAATGGTCAAATTTCATGTCTCCAACTTCAGACATGTTATCAGGAGGGACCAGTCCCTGGAAAATGGTATCATGTTTGGTAAATAGATGGTCAGTAGAAAACAGGAAGACCCCCAACCAGATGGATTGGCACAGTGGTGGCAGCGATGATCTCAGGCATAGCAATGATTGTGAGGTTGGCCCAGGACTAGGCAGTGTTTTGTTCTGTTGTACATTGGGTCACTATGAGTCAGTACCAACTTGATGGCACCTAACAACAACAACAACATTCTTCTTTATTCTTTATAGTGTCCCACATACTCTTAGGTTTCATTTTCCTTTCAATTTGCTTATGTTTATTCCTCAAAGAAATTTGTATCAAGGGATTTGGCCTCTATTTTGCTAGTTTTTTTTCCATTGATTCATTTCTATTTCTGTCATTTCATTGAGTTACTTATTTCCAATATTTTATTGTCAATCTTTTTTTTTTTTTACTTTAGCTTTTGCTTTGTATGTTTTCTAATTGTGTATTTATTCTTTCATTCTATTATTGTATTGTTTCCCTGAATTCTTCTTGTTGTCTATGTTTTTTTTAACCTTTTGAAGTATATATACATATAAGCATTTTTTTTAGCTTTTTATCAAGTACTTCTTTCACCATTACTTTTTTAGGAAGGTTTTCATCCTTTTTATGCTTATTTGTTTGGGCTATCCTATCATATCCCTTAATATGATTTGCTATTGACTCATGTCTCTGATGCATAAAGGCATACATTTTTTGCTCTGTATATTTCTTTATTGATTACATGCATATTTGTTCTGTGCTAATATATATTTTTTAAATTCTGTTTTTGTGTGTCTGTATCTTTACTTCTTTACTTTATCTTTAGAATACCTTTCTTGCTTTGCATTATTTTCATTGTTGCTATTTTGTGCTCTTGTCTATGTGTGCTTAGGGTGGTATCTGTTCCATTACTTCATTTCCTTTTCCTAATGCATGTGGTAGGTCATACCTTTGTGCCAGTCACCTATGTTAGGCTTATGTTTTTCGTTACCAGATAGATATAGTGAAGGTGGGAGATCAAATTATTTCCCTGGTATTGGGTGTCAATTATTGGGTGGTTAGGGTTTTCCACAGCTGTTGTTGGACCATGGGTTTTTTTTTCTAAGTTGATACTAGCTGTTACTGCATTCTCTGGAGGTCAAAGTAGACTATCTTCACATCTGCTATGAAGGAGTGATACCAAATGAGTGGGTTAGGTCCACTGTGCATGCATAAAATTACATTTTTAATAGTTGGTAGGAATCAATATGTTTCAGTGCAGAAGTTGTTTGGATGTAGGATGTCTGATAAGCAGTCAGAAGGAATTGTTTGAATGTAGGATGTGTTATGTGAGGCTGGATAAACATTGTATGAAGCACTAGGCTCTCCTGCTTAATGTTTGGAAGAAGTTCAGAGGCATCCTCTCTGAATTGTCTGATGAGGTCACGTGGACATGGATACAGAGGCAATTCTCTGGTCAGCTAGTTGGGATCTGTGCACTGTTGGTTGCCATTAAGGATGAGAATATACTTGTAAATCATCACTAAAAGGATGGCACAAGAACAGATATGACTCATTACTCTGTGCAGCTGGGGTATTAATATTAGGGGAAGGAGTGTTTTCTGGCACATGATTACTGATCTTGCAGTGGATGCATATATCACTAATTGCCAGGCAGATGGGACAGCCTGGGAGTGTGCTGAAGGGAAAGCCTTCATTCTCAAGTTCAATGATGCAAGAGTTTGTACTGCAAATAGCCAAGAGCACAGGGCAGCATAGGATAAGTGTAGTGAATACAAGCTTCTAGTCTCAGATCCAAAAATGTGAGAATGTGTGTTGCAGATAGCCCAGTGGGTGGGGCAGCACATGTGTTAGTGTAGTGACAATGAGCTTCCAGCCTAAAGTGTCATATCTCACAGGATGAAAAGACAAAAGGGGAGACACCACTAGTAACTGGGAGGATGGGAGAACAGGAGGAGGCCATTGTGTTACCAAGCCTCTGGTATTTTTAGAATGCCAGGTCTTGAATTTCAAAATGGGTATTTTATTAATAGATTTCTTTTCTTTAACTACAATTATATTGGAATTTCTTCAGATTTGATCACTGGAATAACAAGTAAGCAGTTTCACTTCCTAGTCATGAAACTTGACTTCTTCCCTCAGCATTCATAGACCAGAAGAATATAAGTCATAGCTCTAGGCCAATGTTTATAGTAGATTAATCAGCTGTCTTTACTAAACCCCAGATCCCCATCTCAATCTTAGATTAAAGCATTCACCTGGATCTAACTCTTTCCTTGCATAGAGAACTGTTTTTTCTCCATTGCTATGAGAAAATGTCACTTTCTATGCATTTCTAGAAGACCTGTGGTTTCAATTCTATGGAGAGCATACCCCTATTTATTCCTGTTCTAACTGAGCTCTGGTAGCATAGTGGTTACGAATCAGGCTGTGAACTGCAGGGTCGGCAGTTTGAAACTATCAGCTGCTCCATAGAACCCTTATACAGGGTCACTATGGGTCGGAACTGACAAGATGGCACTAACAACAACAACAACATATCTAGTTAACAGAAAGTTGGTGGTTTTAACCACCTGGCTGTGTAGCTATATTTCCTGTGGTTTTTGTTTGTTTGTTGTTGTTGTTTTAAATAAGTATTTCTGCTATGTTTCTGTTAACATTGTCTAAATTTAAATTTAAATATTATCTAAATGCAAGACTTTGTAAAATAAGCATATATAGTTATATTATTTTTATTGTGTACTGTTGAATTATTTCAATTCATTTTGGCCTTTTAGAATAGCATAGAACTAACCTGTAAGATTTCCTGGGGTGTAATCTTTATGGAAGCAGATACGCAGTACTTTTCTCTCAAGAAGGTTCTAGTAGATTTGAACTACTGACCTTTTAGTTAGAAGCTGAGTCTTTAAACATTGTACAGCCAGTTGTTTAGAATTATATAATACAAATCCATAACATTGAGAACTAGAATTATAAAGATGCTTAGAATTTTTCTTATATAGAAGAAATTTTAAGCCAAAGAGGTGAATATGATATTCCTAGACCACTCTAGCTTCTCTTTTATCAATGAAATGCACTGATAATGTATTAGCTATGTTATTTTTTGTTTGTCTTTCAATGTAGCTTCATATTATTTCTTTAAAATACAATTAAAAATTAAGGCAGACAAACAAATTAAAACATTAGTAGTCTTGCTTTTAAAAAAGATTAAGAATTCGTAGTGTAGTGGGTTGTGAATTGGAATGCTCACTGCAAAGTCAGCAGTTTGAGTCTACCAGCCTCTTCGAATGAGAAAGATGAGGATTTGTGCTCCAGTAAAGATTTACTCTGGTAACGTAGTGGTTACAAATCGGGCTGTGAACCTTAAGGTCAGCTGTTCTAAACTACCAGCTGTTCCATGGGAGAAGGGTGAGGCTTTCTGATACTGTAAAGATTTACAGCCTTGTAAACCCTGTTTACAGGGTCGCTATGAGTCGGAACCGACTCCGTGGCACAAAACAACAACAACAAAGGTTTATTAAAAGTGAAGAAGACTTAAAATATTTACTGCTGAAGATCAAAGAGCACAGCCTTTGGTATGGATTGTGTCTCAATGTAAATAAAACAAAAATCCTCACCACTGGACCAATAAACAACATTCTTATCAAAGGAAAAAAAAATGAAGCTGTTAAGGACTTCATTCTTCTTGGATCAACTATCAACACTCACGGAATTATCAGTCAAGAAATCAAAGGATGTTTGATTTGTATTAGGCAAATCTTGCATCTGCATTAGGCATTAGGTAAAAACGTTATATTTACATTAGGCAAATCTGATGCACAAGACCTTTTTAAAGTGTTGAAGAACAAAGATGTCAGCTTGAAGACTATGGTGCACCTGACCCAAGCCATGGTGTTTTCAATAAGCTTATATGCATGCAGAAGTTGGACAGTGAATAAGGAAGACCTTAGAAGAATTGATGCTTTTGAGTTATGGCGTTGGAGGAGAATATTGAAATTGCCATAGGCTGCCAAATGAACCAATAGATCTGTGTTGGAAGAAGTGCAGCCAGAGGCCAGGATGGCCAAACTTCATCTTTCATACTTCGTACATATTGTCAGGAGGTACGGTGGACAGTCAGAGAAAAAGAGGAAGACTCCCAGTGAGATGGATTGGCAATGTGGCAGCATCAATTGGCTCAAGTTTGGCAACAATAGGTTGGTCTAAGATCAGGCAGTGTTTTGTTCGGCTGTGTATAAGGTCGCTATGAGTCAGTACAGACTTGATCACTCCTAACAACAACAACAAAGATATACAACCTTAGAAACCCTGTACAGTGTTGTTATGAGTCAAAACTGACTCCACAGCACATAACCACCACCAAAGATCTAAAGTCTCCGAAAAACTATACAAGGTAGGTATAAATTAGATACATTGGAGTTCTCTGGCACACTACTGCCGTCCACAGCAAACAATTAAATAATTTTATGCATGCATAGATGAGCTACTTTTATTTATCTTTAAAATGTTTTATCCTATCTGGTAGTATTATATTTTAAATTACTCTTACACAATCTGATCTAGAATTCCCCAGTTAATTCTTGTGCTTTTCCACCATAACTCTTTCATATGCCTTGTTCAATCATATTCTACTTATTCTCTATCCTATCTCCCTGGAAATTAGTCATACATTATCCAACCAAAAAAAGTAATCTATAAGCAAATACACGTGATATAAGATGATGCACTATCCTAAATGCCAAGAAATTTGGAAGACAACTATCTGGCCACTGATTGGAAGAGACCCATATCTGTGCCCATTCCGAAGAGAGGTGACCAAACAGAATGTGGAAATCATTGGACAATATATTTGCTATTCCATGCAAGTAAAGTTTTAATAAAAGTAATACAGAAATGGCTGCAAGCATACATTGACATAGAACTTGCAAGGTTCTAGCCGAATTCAGAAGAGGACATGGAAAGAGGGATATCATTGATGATGTCTGATGGATATTGGATGAAAGAACAGAATAGGAGAAAGATGTTTATCTGTGCTTTATTGACTACACAAAAGCTTTCAATTGTGTGGATCATGACAAGCTATGGATAACATCATGAGGTGTGAGTATTCCGGAACACTTAATTGTGTTCATGAGGAATCTATACATGAACCAAGAGGCAGTTGTTCAAACAGAACATGAGAACACTGAATAGTTTAAATTTAAGAAAGATGTGCCACAAAGTTGTATTCTTTCACCATACTTATTCATCTTTTATGTTGAGCAAATAATACAAGAAACTGAGTTATGTGAAGAAAATAATGGCATCAGGATTGGAGGAAGATTCATTAACAACATGTGATATGCAGATGATACAACCTTGCTTGCTGAAAGTGAGGCGGATTTAAAATACTTACTGATGAAGATCAAAGACCACAGCCTTCAGTATGGATTTCATCTCAACATAAAGAAAACAAAAATTCTTACCACTGGACCAATAAACAACATTCTCATCAATGGAGAAAAGATTGAAGTTGTCAAGGGCTTCATTCTTCTTGGATCAACCATCAACATTCATGGAAGCTGCCATCAATAAATCAAAGGATGTATTGCATTAGGCAAATCTGCTGCACAAGACCTTTTTAAAGTGATGAAGAACAAAGATGTCAGCTTGAGGACTAAGGTATGACTGACCCAAGCTATGGTATTTTCAATAATCTCTTATGCATGTTGAAGCTGGACAGTAAATAATGAAGATCTTAGAAGAATTGATGCTTTTGAGTTGTGGTGTTAGAGGAGAATATTGAAAGCACCATAGGCTGCCAAAAGAACAAACAGATCTGATTTAGAAGAAGTGTATCCAGAGTGCTCCTTGGAAGCCAGGATGTCCAAACTTCCTTTCTCATACTTCATTCATATTGTCATGAGGGAC
>NW_006408663.1:7561198-7570424 GCF_000296735.1 Chrysochloris asiatica | reverse complement strand
TAAAGATTAACAGCCTCAGAAACCCTGTGCAGGGTCGCTATGAGTCGGAATCGGCTCCATGGCACATAACAACAACAAAGGTAGAATATTTGAGGAAGTGTATTGCTTTGTTGTTTCTTCCTCCAAAGAGTGCTATCTTGATGTTAAAATAGATGAAGTGTACATCCAAATGTAACTTACCCTATATAATGTGCCTGCTCTTTGTCAAAGACAGGACAGGGCGGTCTTGAGAAATTATTCTCTCCATCTTCCAGACTGCTAGCTTTCTGCTAATAAAGCTTGGATTGAATCTCAAAAAAAAAAAAAAAAAAAAGAGAGAGAGAAAGAAAGAAATGTTACGCTCTGAATGAGACTAATTATAAAGGAGCCAACTATTTGAGATAGAGTCAGTCTTTGCCCCTAATATCTGAATCTGAAAATACTGATAGGCTAACTATGCTGTCTTATAGAACTAGTGTAGATAATTTGTAGACAATTTCATATTATGAAAAGGTAAAAATAGTTCCGTGTGACAAATGCATTTTGATATTTCATGCTAAATAATTCAAAATACAGTTGGGCTTTTTATAAAATGGTTGTTGAATGAATGATTATTCTGGTTTTGATTTGATGACTTTACTATTTAAATTATTGAAGCAAACCTCTCTGAAATACATACATGTTTTACTATAAAAGCACTGATAATTATTTGAAAATGTATATCTCTAGACACTGTTGGTTTTGTTAAGTGACTTCAAGTTGGTTCTGTCTCATAATGACCCTGTACAGGGCTTTCTAGAAATGGCTGGTGAATTTGAACCACTGACATTGTAGTTTAATCCCACAGCACTACACCAGGACTTCACTAGAAACTCTAGGAGTACACATAATAATTAGAGACAAATCCATCCCTTTTCTATTAAATTATAATGGTGTTCAATTAATATCTATTCAAAATGTGTGTCTTGTTGAGGCTGAAATACTTTATTGGTAAAGCAACATTGGAGACTGCAGTTGCAAAATAGGGAGTTATTTAAAAAGCCAGTGTAATGGTATCTGTTTTCCAAACTCTGAAAATAAATTCTTGAATATAAAACAAGCAGTATTATGTTTAATTATACATTATTGGCACCACTTCTCAAAGAAAGTGCTTATTCCCAGTGTCAGATGTCATGGTAGAATAATAAATATGTATTTTATAAATGCTGTTGGATAGATAACCTAATACTGCTTTTCTAGATGATCTCAAAGAGCTCTTTAAATGGCAAGCTTCAAATACGATACTATGCAAGATTTCTGAAATGGTAAAGAATTAAATACAGACAGCTCATGGCTTGTTCATCACATTTGTTGCTGTGGTCTTGATTTGGATTGACTGATATAAGTCAGTACTTTGACAGATAAATGGCATTTGTTTAATTTAAATGACACTCGTCATGCTGTCTTTTGTTCTAAAGCACTATGAGGTTAATTGAGCAGATAGGAAAAATTAGCCAGGCCAAAATTGCTTCTGCTTTAAGTCAGAATTATTAACACAGAGATCTTAATTTAGAGTGTCTTCATTTTCTATGATAGACTGAATCATGTGGACTGGTTAAAGAGAAAATGCTGAAGATAATAACCTAATTTTTAAAATGTCATGTGACTAGGAATTTCAGCATAGTCAGATTATATTGATTTTGAATAGTAACCATGGGAATATAGCTTATATATATAAAGATTTATGCCACTATATGAGAGGGAAAACACTTGAGAATAGGTTTTATCAGCATCTTTTAATTTTCAAGTTTGCTTATAACCTTCAAAACCATTTAACACTAAATATAATCTTAAATTTTATGAATACACAGTACTTTTCCATTTTATGTAGGTAAAACTGCATTTCAAATTTTGTATCTCATAGTAATGTAATTAGGTCACATTTATTGTGTTTCCATATAATAATAATTACAGAGGGTATCAGAACATCCCTGTAGAAAATTAGTTTAATTTATCAAGCAGCGATTCTTGTTGAATAAATGAGCAGAGGCACACATAAGAACAATATTTTTCCCTCTTCTATCAATAGGGCCACTTTGTAATGCTGTGGTGGTTTGCTTGTTGCTGTGATGCTGGAAGCTATGACACAGGTATTTTAAATACTAGCAGAGTCACTCATGGTAGACAGGTTTTAGTGGAGCTTCCAGACTTAGACACACTAGGAAGGTTAGACAGATTATTTCTGAATGGTTAGCTTTTGAAAACTGTATGAGCAGTAGCAAAACATAAGGCCCTCAGGTTAGAAACCACTCAAAATATGACTTGGCTAAAGTTGCCTACTCAAACTACAATTAATGATATAAATGTGAGTGGAGCAAAACTCTCAGGACCTTCAGTTGCTGATTGGGAAAAACTTAATATGAGAAGATACTGTTGTAAACATCCATTAAAAATTGGAACATGAAATGTACAAAGTATGAATCTAAGAAAATTAGAAGTTGTCAAAAATGTAATTGAATGCATAAAGATCAATATCCTGAGCATTAGTAAGCTGAAATGAACTGATGTTGGCAATTTTGAATCCAACAATCATATGGTTTTCTATGCCAAGTATATCAAGTTGACAAGGAATGGCAACACGTTCATCATCAAATACAATATTTCAAGAGCTATCTTGAAGTGCAGTTCTGTCTGTGAAATCATAATATCCACATACTTACAAGGAAGACCAGTTAATACCACTATTATTCAAATTCATGCACTAACTACTAAATCCAGAGATGACACAATTGAAGAAATCGACTAATTCAAACTATTCTCCTCAGAAATAGTTTGTAGTGTTTTCTCTATATATAGATATCTAGTCTCCACTGGAAGTCATCATGTTGGGGGGCTACAATTAATTACATAGCATGGAGTTGGTTGGACTGTAGTAAATCATCCTATACATCCCATTCACACTCACTAGATGTTATAGCTGTTAGATGCCGGTAAGTCTATTTTGACTCATAGTGACCCTATGCACACCAGAATAAAACTGTTCAGACCTGTACTATCCTCATAATTGCTACCTCTGAGCACATTGTTACTGTTATGCATTGATTTATCCCATGGGGTCTTCCTCGTTTTCAGTGACCCTCCAGTTTGCCAACTATATTGTGGCCTTCTCCAGAGACTGGTTCCTCCTAATAATATGTCCAAATATGTGACATGAAGTCTCACCATCTTGACTTCTATGGAGCATTCTGGCTGTATTTCTTTCGAGATAGATATATTTGTTCTTCTACTAATCCATGATACTTTTAGTATTCTTCTACAACACTGTAATTCAAATTTCTCAATTCTTCTACAATCTTCCTTAATCATTTATGAATCAACTGAAAATAGCATGGCTTGGGATAGCTGTACCTTAGTCCTGAAATTGACATCTCTACTCGTCAGCATTTTAAAAGATCTTTTGCAGCACATGTACCCAATACAATTCATTCTATGATTTCTAGACTGCTGCTTCCATGAGTATTAATTGTGGATGCAAGCAAGATGAAGTCTTTGACATCTTCAAACTTGTCTCTATTTATCAATGTGTTATTTGTTGGTCCAGTTCTGAGGATTTTAGTTGTCTTTACATTCAGGTGGAGTATATAATGATGCCTATAGATTTTTATATTTTTTAGTAAGTATTTCAAGTGCTCTTCCATTAAATCAAGCAAAGTAATGTCATCTGAATATCATAGGTTGCTAATGAGTCTATCTCCATTCCTGTTGCCTTAATTCTTCTTCATATAATAGAGCTTTCCACATTTGCTCTGCACACAGATTGAATAAGTATGGTGCAAGGATACAATCGTGACACTCACCTTTCCTGATTTTAAACTATTCAGCTCCGCCTTGTACTAGTCTAACAACTGCCTCTTCATATATGTGCAGGTTTCTCATGAATGCAATTAAGTATTCTTCACAATATTATTCATAGTTTGCAATGATCCACATAGTCCAGTTCCTTCACAAAGTCAATAAACCATAAGTAAACATTTCTCCTGGTATTCTTTGCTTTCAATCAAGATCCGTCTAACTTTAGTAATGATGTCACTATTTTCACATCCTCTATTGAATGCAACTTTAATTTTGGGCAGCTACCTGTTGATGTATTGTTGAAGCTGTTTTTAACTACCTACTGTAAAATTTTACTAGCTTGTGGTATTAAAGATATTGTTTTATGATTCTGACATTCAGTTAGTGGCATCTCTCTTTAGAATAGGCACAAATGGTTCGTATCCAATTAGATGGCCAGGTAGCTGTCTTCCAAATATCTTGGCATAGATGTGTAAGTGCCTCCAGTGCTTACTCTACAGCTTGTGCAAAGATTTCAATTTGAATTACATCAATTCCTGGAGCCTAGTTTTTCATCAATGCCTTCAATTCAGTTTGAACTTCTTCAATCAGTATCACCAGTTTTTGATCATATGTTTCCTCTTGAAATGATTGAAATCCAACATTTGTTTTTAATTCCTTCCATCTTTTTTAGATGCTTTCTGCAAAATGTAATATTTATCCCATTTTGCTGTTGTTGTTAAGTGCCAACCAGTAATTTCTGACTCATAGCAACCCTGTACAGGATTTCTGAGGAGTAGATGGTATGAACTACTGACCTTGTGATTCAAAGTCCAGTGTTGATTCTTTAGCATCACACCAGAAGTCTATCTTCCTATAGAATCCATCAGTATTGTGAGTCAAGTCTTGAAAAATTTTTTTCAGTTTACTTAGCTAGAGAAATGCTGAACATATTATTTTATTTGGCTTTTCTATCTCCAGGTCTTTAGACATTTCATTATAATACTTTATTTTGTATCCTTGAGTTTCCCTTTGAAATATTCTATCCAATTTTTTTATTTCATCATTTCTACCATTTTCTTTAGCTTCACTGTCTTCAAGAGCAACTTCAGAGTCTCCTCTGACATTTGTCTTGGAATTAATTACAGAACATTTCAGTGAGTTCATGAGGAACATGTACAAAGATCAAGTGGTTTAAACAGAACAAGGGACACTGAATGTTTTTAAATCAGGAAAGATGTGCATCAGGATTGTATCCTTTCCACTTACATATTCAATCTATATGCTGAACAAATGATCTGAGAAGCTGACATAAATGAATAAGAACCTGGCATCAAGATTGGAGGAAGACTCTGTAACAACCTGCAATATGCCCTTGACATAAATTTAGTTCCTGAAAGCCAAAGAGGACATAAGGTACTTGGTGATGCAGGACAAAGAAAACAGATTTTTGTATGGAATGCAAAGATTGTCAAAGATTTCATTTTACTTCAATCCACAAGCTGCACCCATGGATACAGTAATCAAGAAATAAAGCAACATATTGCACTAGGCAAATCTGATACACACGAACTTCTCAATGTGTAAAAGAGTGAAGAAGTACTTGGAGGATTGCTAAACTGTGCCTAAACCAAGCCAGGTTATTTTCAATCACATCCACTGCATGTGAAAGCTGGACATTGAATAAGGAAGACTGGAACAGAATCAATGCATTTGAATTATGGTGTTTGAGAAGAATATTCAAAGTACCAGAGACAGCAAAAAGAACAGACCTGTTTTGTAAAGACAGAATGTTTTTAAAAGTAATGATGGCAAAATTTTGTTTCTTACATTTTGGAAATGTTGTCAGGAAGAACCAGTTCCTTCAAGACATCATACTTGGTAAAGTGGGGTGTCAGCTAAAAAGAGGAAGACCCCCAAAGAGTTGGATTAGCACAGTTGTAGCAGCAATGGTCTCAAGCATAACAATTGTGAGAATGATACGGGACCAGACAGGGCTCCTTCTGTATGAGTCAGAAGTGACTTGATGGCATCTAATAACAATAAAACTATATGTTTTTACAAGTGTATTTATGTGACTGAGTAAAAAATTATCTGCACTGTGGTTATATTAAAAATTCATCCACGTCTACAGCTGATGACAACATCTAGCGTGCACGTGCAATAATTATGTAGAATAGATGAGTGACAGTGTGTTATGTTGCAAATCATTTGCAAACCAGCCAAGGTGCTGCTTATTAAATAATCCACTTTGAAAAGTTTGAATGAGATAGTTACTAAAACAACACACGGCAGAGCATAAACAGAAGAGTTTAGACATCTGCAAACAAAATTTAGACTGATACTGGAAGAAAGGTAAAAGGATTTTTTTTTTTTTTTTGAATCAACATACTTCATTTATTTATTTATTTATTTCTGTTAAGACAGTGGACACATCTAGAGATGAGAAAAACAATGACAAATTTAATGGAAAAGCCTGAACATTTAAGTATGGTATACATCTGTCCCCTTGTCTTTTTGTCTTTTTTTAAAGTTTTTATTGTGAATTATGTGGGTTTACATGGGAGAACATCAGAAATATGATAATCCTATCATATTTCATTCCATTGCAATGATTACAATCCCCTCCATGCATCATCAAATAACCAAAGAATACACCCAAAGGCCCCCCTCCCAACCTCCAGCTGTCAGCATACATCCATTCTCCCTCCCAGAGTCCAGCGCCCCAGCCACTTCATCTGTCCACATCATCGTCTCTGTCTCCATCCCCAGCGTCACTGCCTCTCTAGGTAGGGTCACCCTCTCCATTCTTCTCACTTGATGGTCCCAGGGACCTCCACTCCTGGGCTGCAAAGTCAATCACTCCCTTCCTTGTATCAAAAAACATCTACCTCTACATTTTTGACTCTCACAGTCAGTACTTACGGCAATTGTTCACTATTGTACCACAAGAGTCTTATTCCTATTTACTTTCACCAGTCCTGCCCCAAGAGACTGGAAATCACTCAGTGGAGGTTCTATCTACCACTGTCCTGTCTGGAACTAGGCTCCCTCTTGAAAGCTTGTAAGCCAGTCACTTCTTGCCTATATAGTCCCTCCCCCCCACCCCCATTTTGGGTAAACAATGTCTAAGTTGCCTATCCCTGTCGACCCTGTGTACTGAGGGGGTGGGAGTGATCATGGCTGTAAAGATTTCTTCCTTTTTTGAGCTACTGCATCCATACGTATAGGTAAAGTTCATCAAATTGTAGTAGGTTATTATTATTATTATTTTCTTCCCTCTTGTTTCTTCTTCTAGTCAAGTTCTCATCATCTAGCCATTGAAGCCAGGTCAAGTGAGTACTATTTGCAAGTATGGGTGTTCTTGTGCATCTCCCCTCACTTCATATCAGCTGGACACTTCATTCTCCACTCTAGTCCTCTGTGGCCATGTCACTCTCTCTGGGCCCAGGAGTCCCCGGGTCTTCCTGCAACTGCTGGCCATCCAGGTATCCTCCCAGGTTCACAGGAGTCTACTGAAAGTGGTCGGACCCAGCTCCCAACTTCATTGCTGTTTTTCCCTCTTCCCCTTATCAATGACCAATGTAGTCACAAGCCAGACTGTCGGGGACCGGCCTCGACACGAGTGTTTGGTTCACGAGGAGGGGATATCTGGTGGTGATAGGAATAGCAAAAGAATATACAGAAAGACAAAGAGACACCCCAAAACCAGGATGGATGCATTACTGGCGTCCGGCAGCTCTGTCGTGGTGAACATATTAGCCATAAGGGCAGTAAGGTCCTGTATGGTAAACATCTTAGCTGTGTCCATAATGCATGCCTTGCTAGCTGTAGTGCACTCTTTCACTGCCTGCCTGTAATGTACACCTGGGCTGGCCTGCACCTCTGTTTTATTTAGGGGAGGAGCTACACACCAAGCTGGGAGGGACTAAGACAAGGTACAGCTGGTATACGTAATTCTCCCAACATTCAGGCAACTTTACATCGTACTTCGCTGGTTCGAGTCCCAGGCCCGCAACTTGGTTTCTCAGATTCAATTAATGTATCTATAGCCCCTGAGCTCAGTTGGGGGAAGGTGAAATGGAAGGACAAAAGACTTGGGAGGAGTCCCGCTGTTTTGGCTTCCTGAGCCAGGTTTTCAGGAACTTTGGCTGAATAGTCTGTACCTAGGACAGGTTTAGGGAGGATGTCCTTTTGTCTATGGAACAAAGAACTGGGAAATAGCTAAGCTGTTTTTAGTTAATCCTTTGGAGAAAGTCTTAACCTTGAAACCTTTACAGTCTCGGGTTTAGGAAAATATTACATTTATCTGTGGATATTAAGGACTCATGATTGGAATTAAATAAAAAACATAACTGAACACTAAGATGAAAAACAATTTGCTATGACTGCCCGGTGGCCAGAATCTTTTCCTCAGAGCCTGTGTCCTGCATTGTCTGCAACACTCGGGCCCAGTGGGTCTCAAACTTCTGACCACATGCTTGATCATGTATTCCCCTTGAGTCTTAGTCTTGGAAGGGAGTTTGCACTGTGGGGACCCAACCACCTGCCTTGATGGCTCCTGGGTGACCAGCTTACTTGTTCTTGTAGCAATCAATCATATTGCCATTATTGTTTCTGATTCTTCATGTAGGTCTTTCTTCATGAAGTATCTTCTGTTCTTCCAGCTGCTCCAGGCTGGTCTATTTGTCATTTCCAGGGGAAATGTCCAACCTCAGACAATTCTGGATGGGATTCTGGTTTCCAACTATGGTCTTATGCAATGTACAAGTTCCACAAAAGGTCTCTTTCACTGGGCAACCCTTTAAGGTATTCCAATCAGTTCTAGGCTGAAGACAGGCTTACAAGTTTTCTATTGTGATGCTTCTGGCTATCCCCCCACCCCTTAAGTGTCTATTTCATAATGGTAGGCAAGGGAAACCAAGATTTGAAAGATAGCCAAGCATCATAAATTATTTCCCTCTTTTACCCTTTCTAAGCATGCCTCAATTCTTGTATCCCGAAGTCCTATTATTTCAAAGTTATGCATACATCATCATTTACCTCAGTCCCTCTTAGCTCATGCAAACTTGCCTAACTGTTCTCCCATCCGCCTTGTTCTCCTATTCCCCTACCCCTTCTTGTGTATGCCCCCCACCGTAGCACCCAAGCTTTCCTGTGTCTATTCTGTATCCTGTGCTCTATCTTCCCCTCACTCCCTCCCCTCCTCTCATCCCATACATCCTAGTGATCAGAGATGCCATGCCTGTCAATCTCTGCTTATTTTCTGTTCTTGTTGGTTTTCAGTCCAAAGGAGTCCCTTTAGGATGCTTTTAAGTGCAGGATTGGCTTTCACAAAATCTCATACCTTCTGTTGATCCTGGCATGTTTTGATTGCACCATCATATTTGATTGGCAGTTTTGCTGGATAGACGTTGCTTGTTTGACAGTTGTTGTT
>NW_006408663.1:7545490-7560408 GCF_000296735.1 Chrysochloris asiatica | reverse complement strand
TTGATTGCTCTTGTAGTAATTTCCTGACTTCTTCCTTGTTTTCCTCCACCCCTTTTCAGAGCATTTGAATTTCTTTCCATATTATTTTTCTGAATTCTTTCTCAGAATCCTTTCTCAAATCTAAAACCTGCTTTTTCTTTTCTGGGAGCCTTTGTCTGTCTCCAGAAAATTTGTCTCAGTTACTCTTTTCTTGTTTTAGACATGTTTTGAGAGCCTTTGATGTGTTTGAGATCTTTTGTTTGTCATTTCCAGTAGTTATGCAGCTTTTTTAATGCTTCAGTGGATGTTTTTTGTGTTATTAAGCTTACTGGGTGTCTCCTTGTGGATATGATCAGGAGATAGGCTACACTTTTTGCCTGTAATGTTCAGTAGCTGTTATTGGCTCTTGTCTCCATGGTGAAATATTATTGGGTATGCTTGTAGCTTGGCTGTATGGCCATGATTGCTGACTTTTCTTGGGTAATATAGGGAGAAAAAGCTCCCACCGCCAGGAAAAATGTGTGATCAAGATGCCCATAGCAAAAGCAATATAAAAGTAGAGACAAGAACTTTCACTTTGAAACAAAAATAAAACTCTGGCAGGCTGTCCAGTCAATTTGCTACACAGGCAGTGTGTTTGCAACATAGAAGCCTCCAGTAGTGGTGGGAGTGTCCACTCACTCGGGCCCCTCCTATAATCATCACCATAGAGGTGTGCAGATAGATATTGAGAAGTTAAAGGTAGAAAGATTGTTTGCTATTTTTGTTTCTGAAGGACAGTTAAGTATCTGCATGTGCACAGTATAATTCTTGAAATATTTGTTTCTTTTTATGTTGAGGTTTTATAGATTGTTCATATGGTTTGTCTGTCAGGCCAAACCTGATTTTTTTTCTTGCTGGGTAGGCAGGGGTTAATGGTTGACTTTAGGGCTGGGAGCCACAGTCAGAAATCAAAAGCAGCAGTCAAAGACTTTGCCTTTGTATGGGTGAGGCTCTTTCTCTTTGTGCTGTGGGAAAGCTGTGGTGTCAAAGCTGAACTTTTTTGAGGGTGCGCACCCACCTGCCTGAAGGTTTTCGGGCTGAGCAAAGAGAGTATGATAGGGAAGAGGAGGTAAAAACGTGTAAAATCCCTCCACACCTCCTTTTTCAAATTTCATTGTGCTACTTTTAGTGTGGTTCCCTGTGCCTGTCTGTCTGTAGTCCCGCCCTCTGACTTCTGCACGGTAGGGATGACAGCAGAGGGAGTCCTATGTCTTGGCCAATTTCTAAATTGTAATGTTTTCCTTTATACCATGATTTTTCCACTGGCGGTTGTGGGAAACTGATGCCCTGACCCTAATGCTAGATCCAGAGCTCTGATGCAGTTTCATGAGAGCTGTGTCTCTGAGTTTTCAGCCCTTCCCCCACTGAGCCTGTCCTACCCGTCTCTGTTCTTCTGCCCCCAAACAAGAAGTGAAAGGTAAAAGTTTTAAAAAAAAAAAAAAAACAGTTATCATAATAAGATTTGGATTCATCACAAGGAGCCTCAGAGTAAACTGCAGGGTATAGAATCAGAACATCCTCAATCACCGATCAAGAAACAATTAAAAAATGATCTATCATCTATAAAGTTAATGTTTACAGTTTAGCTGGGAAGCTCAAGAGCCAGTACTGGAATGTAATCTGGAAAAAATTTCAACAATCAACAGCACATCTCACAGTGAGATGCTCACTAAAGGGTTAAAGCCTAAATTTTGGATTAAACACAGAGGACAGCCATCCAAAGGCATTGTGATCTTGCATGACAATGCACATCACCAAACCTCTACCCACACAGTTGACACTCTTCAAAAACTTCCTTTTGAGGTGTTAAAGCATCCGCTCTATAGTCCTGATCATGCTACAAGGGATTTTCATCTGTTAGTCTCCTTAAAGTAGCCCTTCAAGGATGAAACGTCACCTTTAATGAATAAGTGAAGACAGTGGTACAGTCATGACTCACAGCTCAGCCTAAAACATTGTTAATAAGGGAATACAAAATCCTGTTGACCGCTGGACAAAGTATACTGAAAAGCAACTAGATTATCTCAAAAATGATGTATTTGTCTTTTCTAAAAGTTGATTAAAATAAATTCTACAGTGAGAGTGCAGATAATTTTTGACTGACCTATGTAAATATTTTTCATAAGCACTTTTTTAAAATTAATAATTAGCTAGAATTAAGGATATTAATCACTTGACTGTCTAGAAAATAAGAATTCTGGCATTCATTTCTGTTGTAACTATAAGAAAATAACTGTTTCCCCTTAGAACTTTTATTGTTTCTGGTGAACAATGTTAATTTCTTTGTATATGTTTGATAATGATTAGCCTCAGTGGCATATTATTTATGGGAAGTAGAATGAATTGTCATAAGAATTGGATGATCTTTTGCATATCCACTAGATTGGATAACTTTAGAAAACAGTTGTGCTGTGTATGTAGCTGGTGGGCAGTTTGATAACCCTGGTAGAAATAACTTGATTATGCAAGCATTATAAGCATAATATTTTTTTTACAAAATATTTTGCTTACAGAGGTAGATGTTACAAATGTAATAATAAAGTTAAGTAAATATTCATAGGTAATATTTCTAAAAGGATAGAATAATTTAGTCTCATTTAACTACCTGTGTGAATTACAAACAGAGGTTTTAAGTGAATTAGAACAAAAGAGAATACTAGCTAAATGAAAGAAATACTTTAAATATATATTTTCTCTACAGATAACTACATATAAATAATAACAATTTATTATAAAAATTAAAATATGTTATCTGCACATCACTATTAATATTTTTCCACAGTTTTAAATTACTAACATAAAATTTTTACGATGTACTTTGTTTTTAAGGCCAATTTGTAAGGTGGAAGGAACTCCTTCACATTGCTATCCTAGTATTAGGTTATAATACATAGTTAAATTACATATCAGTTTAATGACATTTATTAAAACATACAATGGTAAAATATGAAATATTTTATGTATATAATTATTCATGTTTGTATTTTTGTACAGAAACAGAACCGAGTGTACATGTAATCCACACAATAAAATACTAGCAATAGTATGCATCTTTACAAGGAATATGGAAAGGCGATCACTATAGAATATTCCTGGTTTTTGTTTTAAAATTATGGGAAAATATGAGTATACACACACACAGAGTTTATATTTCTAAGAAGAAACAACAAAAAAAGAATAACCCAAAAGCTAAAAATGGTTACATATAGGTAGCTGAAGAAACAATGGAAACGGGTAAGTGTAGAAAGTAAGAATTTACTAATAAAATGTATTTTATAATTTTTACATAAGAAATAATTATTAATGATTTACAAAGCTTGGAGCCAAGGCAAAAAATTAAATTGCATAAAACATGAAAATAAATAAATAAATAAAATAAACTTAATTGATTTTTAGTTGGTGATGCAATTGCCTGTTATTGTCGTTATGTGCCGTGGAGTCAGTTCCTACTCAAAGTGACCCTGTACAGGGTTTCTGAGGCTATAAATCTTTACAGGAACAGAAAGTCTCCTCTTTCTCCCATGGAACAGCTGGTAGTTTCAAACTGCTGACCGTGATATTAGCAGCCTAATTCATAACTAGAGACTAGGGAGTGATTATTACAAGAATTTACAAGATGCAAGTAGCTCTGGTAGCGCAGTGGTTACGAATCGGGCTGCTAACCTCAAGGTCAGCAGTTCGAAACTACCAGCGGTTCTGCGAGAGAAAGATGAGGCTTTCTGCTCCCGTAAAGATTTACAGCCTCAGAAACCCTGTGCAGGGTCGCTAGGAGTCAGAACCGACTCCATGGTACTTAACAACAAAAGAGTGGCTATACTCTGCGACCTGTCGGGAGAGATTAAACCTGAGTAGGGGTGACAGAAGATTAGAAAAAAAGAAAGATATAAGACACAAAATGAAAATAGTAAAGTTGGAACAATGTGGGACACAGCACTCTGCTGGAGATATTGTGACTCGGACCTAGATTCAGCACGTTTATATATATTTAAGGAAAGTGCTAGGGGCAGGGAAAAGAGTGCAAAAAATATTTGGTGTATTGATGCATGCAGTAAGCTGGACTTTATCAGAAGAATGTAGTTGCTAGGGAAACAGAGATAGGGCAGTGAGATCTTTTTGCAGACTTAAACTAAATGTCATACAAGGAAAAAACCTTGCAAGTTCCTTGTCCCCCGAAGCAACCTTACAACTTCTTCAGTGGGGCAAGTTGACCCAATTTTCTGGACTGCAACAGTTTAGTTGCAATCCTTCTGTTAAACTACCCCCAAGTCTGAGACCTTCAGCTCTCAACATCTCCCCCTTATTATTTTTTAAATTAAGATGATAAATAGTCAGTTGGAGCTGGAAGAGCTGGTGTCAGAAGACTCAGCAGAAGACTGTAAAAATAAGAAACAACATTAACATCAAGGCAATAATACCAATGAGGAGCCATGCCATATGACGCAGTATGCTAAAATGATTAAATCCATTGAGTATATCCAACACAGTTTTGGCCACATCTTCAGGGGCAAACACCTCATTTCTGCTGTTTTGTACAGCCACAATCTGTTTATGAAGTTCTCTTAAATCCAAACTTATATTTGCACGATGCCAAATATCTTGAAGGTGACTTGAAACTTTATTCTACTCCCAATCAGAAGTGTTATATGGCAATGCTGTTACACAGATATGAGAGAATGAGGCATGACATTTAATATCTTGTATGTATTTAAGGGCCTCAACCTGCCAATTTTCAAAGTGTCATTTACCTTGATGTTGGTGTATGCCAGCCTTTGGTCCTGGGCTTTGTTTTGATACAGGCAAAATAGTGACCCTGTATAGGGATTTTCAGAGTGACTGGTGGGGATGAACTGCCAACCTTTCAGTTAGTTAATAGTCCAGTGTTTATGCTACAGTGCCACACCAGGATTTACCCAGAAATGTATTCCTGTAAAAAAATATTATTGTTGATGTTAAGTGTTATTAGGCCCTAAGGAAACAATATCCAGCTAAGAAAATGTAGGATACATGTAGCAAACAGAAAGTAGTGAAATAATTGACTTTAACAAAACAAAACAAAAAAATAAAACCCACTAGGGCAAATAAAAAAGACTTCCTTACTCTCAAAGCCCCTTTGGTTCTACCCTCATGATGTTCTCTCCTTTGCTCAGATGAAAAATGAAAATAATGTAGATAACAATCCAAGAGAAGAAACTCAGGAGATGACATGAAAGAACTCACTCCAAACCTGGATGGTGCGACAGCATTTGGGCAGTTGTCTTCAGATGATCTGCCATGAGTTTCATAAGAACTAAGAGGGTCAGAGAAAAACAGGAAGACCCCCAACGAGATGGACTGGCCAGGTAGCATCATTGATGGACTCAAGTGTGGCAGCGGTAGTGACGTTGGCCCAGGATAGGACATTGTTTCATTCTGCTGTGCATGGGGTCGCTATGAGTTGGTTCCGACTCGATGGCACCTGACAACAACAACAACAAAAGACTCCTGTGTTAATGAACATAAGTTCTGCTCTCATTCCATCACACAAATATGAGAACATATGAGTACTACCCAACACAAACTGAAATCAATGCTTTACAAATAGATTTCAGCAGAGATAATTACTCCATTTAGATTTCAAAGTAGGCAGTCCCTTCCATTACCCTTTAAAAATGCATTAATGTGCATTGAAGCTGCCTAAATACTGAATCAGTATTTCAAATAAAAGCCCAGTGCAATAATTATGGCTTCTTGCAGACAAGGTAAAAAAGTCCAAAGCAGATTTAATAGAAACTTCAATTTCTGAAGTGATGCAATCATTTTCTGTATGTGTGCCCTGGCTGATGAAGCTGTTGAATGTGCATTCCCACTACAGATGTAAATGGTGAATTGAGCAAAAATCCCTATAGATAAGGGGATCTTGATAGTTTAATGCTGTATTTTTTTTTTTTTTTTTTTTTTTTTTTTTTTTAAGGATATGAACAAATTTATAAGAAACACAAACAATATTCTTAAAATGATTAAGAATATTGTTTTTATGTGTATTTTATAAGAAACACAAACAATATTCTTAAAATGATTAATATTATTATCTTGGTTGGGAAGAGGATAACTATAATGGACATGGCAGTGAAAAATCTAAGCATGCATTTCATATAATTAAGCAATTGCATATGTGGTCCATAAAATACAATCTTATTTAAGGGGTTGAAAAGAGTTATGCTGTTTTGTTAGGTGCCTTCAAGTCAATTCTGACTCAAAGGGACCTTATGCACAACAGAACAAAGCACTGCATCATCCTACACCATCCTCAAAATTCTTGTTAACCTTGAACCCACTGCTGCTTCCACTGTGCCAATCCATCTCATTATTGGTTTTCCTCCTGTTTTCTGACTTTTCAATTTACCCAATATGGAAGATTGCTGCAGCACTGTATGCATCTTTCTCCTTGGGCTGGTCCCTCCTAACAATATGTCCAAAGTATGAGAATCAAAATCTGTCCATCCTGGCTTTCAAGAGCACTATGGCTGTACTTTTTCCAACACAGATTTGTTTGTTCTTCTAGCAGTCCATGATTCTTTCAATATCCTCCTCCAATACCATAATACAAATGCATCAATTCTTCTTCGGTCTTCTTTATTCACTGCCTAACTTACACATGCATGTGAGACTATTGAAAATATCATTGCTTGGGTCAGGCCCACATTAGTCCTCAAATTGACATCTTTGTTCTTGAACACTTTAAATAGGTATTGTGCAGCAGATTTGTCTAATGAAATACATCATTTTGGTTTTTTGACTGTTGTTTCCATGAGTGTTGATGGTGGATCCAAGCAAAATGAAGTTTTAGACAACTTCAGTATTTTTCCATTTATAATGATGTTAGTTAATGCTGTAGTGGTGAGGATGCTGTTTTCTTTGTTGTTTTTGTTTTTTACTTTGAGGTACAACCCATACTGAAGGCTGTGGTCTTGGATCTTAATCAGTAAGTATTTTAAGTTATCTTCAATTTCAGCAAGCAAAGTTGAATTATGTGCATATTTCAGGTTGTTAAGGAGTCTACCTTCAATGTTGATGCCATGTTCTTCTTCATATAATCCTGCTTCATGGATTATTTGTTCAACGTACATATTGAATAAGTATGCTGAAAGAATGTAACTCTGGCACACATCTTTTTTTTATTCTAAACTATTCAGTGTTCCCTTGTTCTATTTGAATGACTGCCACTTGGTCTATGTACAAATTCCTCGTGATCATAGTAAAATTTTCTGGAGAACATATACTCCAAAATGTAATACAAAATGTATTATGATAACACAGCTAAAAGATTTTGCATAGTCAATAAAATACAGGCAAATATCTCTCTGGAATTCTTGGCTTTCAGCCATGATCTATCTGACATCAGCAGTGATATTCCAAATTCCATATCCTTATCTAAACCCAGCTTTAACATCTGGTTCTTCCCTCACAATATACAGTTGTAGCCATTTGTTAATTACTTTAGTACATTTTTACTTGTATATGATATTAATGCTATTGTTCAATGAGTTCCACATTCAGTTGGGTTATCTCTCTTAGGAATGGGCACAAATATGGATCTTTTCCAATCAGTTGGCCAAGTAATCATCTTCCAAATTTCTTGGCATAGATTATTGAATGTGTATAGTGCTGCATCAATCTGTTGAAAGATTTCAGTTTGTATTTCCTCCATTCCAGGAGCTTTGTACTTTTCCAATGTCTTCAAAGCAGCTTAAACTTACTCTTTCAGTACCACTGGCTCTTTTTCATTTACTGCTTCTTTAAATGATTAAGCATTGACCATGTCTTTTGGTTACAGTCATTCTATTGAATAAAAAGCTAGAGCAATTGAGGAAAATGGTGATTTTCTTGAGAACTCAGATTTTCATAATTTATTGTAGTAATTCAATACAGTATTTTATAATTATAATATGGTGTTGTGTTATAATAATATAATACCAGGACCCCATGGTATGGTACCAGAAGATAATCATTCGATATCAAAGTTGGTTTGAACTGCAAGGTTGGTGGTTCAAACTCACCAACTGCTCTTCATAAATGTTATACAGGAAGGCTATGAGTCAGAACCAACTCTAAGGCATTTAACAAAAACAACATTATAACAATAAAGTGGAGTCAAAAATAAACCTATATGTAAGGTATTTTGCTAATGTTTTATTAGGAGTATGAGTATGAGATCACAAGTTCTTAAAAATATATTCTAATATACTAGAAGATACATATTCTGACTGATGACCACATTGATCACTGATAAAGGGAAGTGAGGGCAAAACAGCAATGAAGCTGCAAGATCAGCTCTACCATGTTCACTAGACTCCTGTGAACCCAGGTGGAGAACTGGTTGGCCAGCAGTGTGGAAAGACCTGGGGACGCCTAGGCCCAGAGTCAGTGACATAGCCACAGAGAACTAGAGTGAAGAACAAAGCCTCTAGTTGATAAGAAGAGAGGGTATATACACAAGAACACCCATACTTGCTGATAATACCCACTTTACCTGGCGTCAATAGCTGGATGATCAGAGCTTAACTATAAGAATAAAGAATAGGAAAAAAAGAGTAATCTGATACAATTTGATGGACTTGACCTACATTTATGGATGCAATAGCTCAAAAGAGGGAATATATCTTTACATCAAGAATCATTCCTACCCCCTCGATACATAGGGTAGACAGGGATGGGTAACTTGGACATTGGCTACCCAAAATACGGGACCTACAAAGGCAAAAAGTGACTGGCTTACATGCTTCCAAGAGGGAGCCTAGATTCAGAGGGCATGAAGAAGGTAGAATCTCCACTTAGTAGTATCCAATCTGTCTGGGCAGGACTGATGAAAGGAGATGGGGCTAGCACTCATGTGGCTCAATAGTGAATAATTAATATCAGAATTGACTGTGAGGGCTAGAAATGTACCAAAAGGAAGGAAGTGGTTGACTTCACAGGCCAGGAGCGGAGTCCCCTGGGACTATCAAGGGAGAAGAGCAGAGTGAGGGATCCTACCCAGAGAAAGAGTGATGCCAGTGGAGGCAGAGACGATGATGTGGAGAGATGGTGGCTGTGTGTGGTAGAGTTGGTTTCAACTCATAGTGACTCTGTACAGGGTTTCCAAGGCTGTAAATCTTTACTGGAACAGAACGCCTTATCTTTCTTCTGGGGAACAGCTGGTAGTTTCGAGCTGCTGACCTTGTGGTTCACAACCTGATTGGTAACCACTATGCTACCAGAGCTCCTTGGAGAGATGGAGCAGCTGGGAACTCTAGACCAGAGAGGGAGAGGGGTTGTGTGCTGATGACCAGGGGGCAGGCTTGCAGGGTGTACCCTTTGTTGGTTGATGATTCATGGAGGGGATTGAAAGCATGGCTATGTAATGATATACAACAGGATGAATGTAAAGCTGATGTTCTCCCATGTAAACTATCACATAATTCATAACAAAACAGTTTTAAAAAATCTAAGCATATACACAATTGTTTAAAAATTCTACTTTAATGTGTGTATTTTCATAAATGCACATTCCCTATGGAAATAGTTACATTATTAGAAGATTAAGTTAGCCGTTACAGTAGAAATAATGTTCAAATTTTGTTCAATTTGGTTGGAAATGTTGAACAATTTATTTCTTTTACTGTATGTCTTAGGTTGTATTTTCTAGAGAAGCAAAGCCAGTGAAACTTATGTATGTACATATGTATAAAAATGTTTATAACAAGGATATGGCTCACAATTGTATAGACTCAAGTCACCACCAAGTGTTTCCCATATGTCTGTTACATTGGGGACAGGTCACACCTCAAAGGAAACATCCTGATAATTGATAAGCTGTTCATAGCCAATCATCATATAGTAAAATATGCTTGCTCATAGTCAATTATCATTGAGTTAACTATCAACTGCAAAATCACTGAGAATCCTGGCCCAGTCTAGTTGACACAAAACCTTAACTATCAACATGAACTCCACCCCTTGTCAACTTTCCACCTGTAAACCATGTCTATAATATCTAAATAAATAAAATTGTAAAGTCATTTGTGTGCCTCATATAAAGTAACTAAAATATTTACAACCAAAAGTAGACTGGCTCCAATTGCATCTTATATTTCACAAATTAAAAAAAGGGAAAAATATTTGATTCACACATATAAAACAAAACACAACCAAAATATGTATTCATTTAAATGTCCATAGGGCATATTCTTCAAGCCAGCCTCCTGCTCATAAGTATATAGCCTTTTTAATACTGAATCCATGGGCCTAGAATGTTAAGTTGCTCTGTTTCTGCATACCACTGCCATGTCTCTGTTGCTGCTTTTCTAGGTAGGGATGTCATGCTCCACTCAATGATCTTCCTTCTTAAAGGTTCTGGGAATTTCTGTTCCTCTGTTCTCTTTACCTCTTATACTCCTCTTAGAGTTTTCCTTGGGATTTCTGTCAACCCAAATGGCAGTATACCTCTTTTATAGTTATGCTGTCACATCCTTTGTAATTCTGTACATTTGTCTTGATGTTTGTTACCACCAATTCTGTGTTTAAATGCAGATCCCCATTCAGTCATAGAGAGTGGGTCCTGTGAGTCTTCATTTCACAGAGATTTCCCAATGACGTCACAGGTTAACGATTGCACTCTAAGCAACAATGATTTAGCATTCTTCATAGGTTAGGACACCTCTCCTAGCCTGTCTGGTGCAAGGGTGCAAGTGCTTGCCACATTTCATCCAGTTGGCCAGGTTGTGGCCTCTGCTGCTGTCCCCATGTTCCTGGAGGGCGACGCTTGGCCCTCTTTCTGTGTGAATGCAGGAGGCAGCACTGGTGTCCATCCTGTGCTGACTTGCTACCTTTGCCACGCCCGCCTCTGCATGTTACTTGTTAACGAGCAAATTTTACCTATTGGAAATAAAAAAATCTTGTTTGTATGCCTAGCAATGGCATGATCAAAGGGGGCTTTATTCTTTTAAGTCACAAAGTAAAGTAAAATCCAATAAAACAAAACATCAATCAAGTGTGTTAAAAGCAGCCCTTTTTTAAAAATTGTTTTCATATTGAGAGATAAGAAACCATGTCAAATGAGGAAGTGTTAATCATTTATTGGTCTGGTGTATAGATTTTTGATGTACTGCTAAGAACAGGTTTTCTATAGTGGTGTTTGGGATTAGATGTAGAAGGATTAATAATGTTCTTTGAAGGTACTCCACTTGCAGAGTTGGGAATACTAAGTAGTTCAGTGATTGATTCAATGGTCAGTGGCCAGTAAGAACATCTCTCTTCTATAGTTACATATATTTAGTGGGGAAGAGCTGTGCTTATCAGTCACTAAGCCCAATAAACAAAGACAGCAGAATCTGAACATCAAGAGGTGTTCAAAGCAAGAATCAAAAATCAAACCAATTGTGATCAAGTTATTTTTGATACATCATGACCCCATATGATTAGAGTAGAAGTGGATTCTATTCTTAAAGTTTTCAGTGGTTATAATCTTATCAATATTAATAGCCAGTCCTTTATTCTACAATACCTTTGAGTGAATTTGAATAACCAACTTTTCAGTTAGTAGAACAATGCAAAGTCTTCACAAAACCCAGGAACCATATTTAAAATAAGAAGACAATACTTAATCAAGAATGTAAGTGTAATAGGATAGCAAAATAAATGCCTGAGGCAATATCGGAGATAAGGATCTTTTTATGTGGATCTCATTTGTCTTCAAGCAAATGAAAAAATTTGTGGACATACAGCATGCTGAAAGACTAGAATTTATACTGTGTCATCATAAAGGAAATATATTTCACTCATATACACTGCTCATATGCATAGCTTCCAGAATCACAGCAACTCACAAGCTACCACTTGACTGTCAGTTTGTCATACTGTAGAGGCTTGTGAGTTGCTGTGAGGCTGGAAGCTATGCCACAGGTATTTTAATACCAGTAGGGTCACCCACAGTTGATAGGTTTCAGATGAACTTACAGAAGAAGACAGAATAGGAAGAAGGAGAGATGAACTACTTCTGAATGCTTAGTCAATGAATAGCAAAGAAACACTGTCTGATATAGTGCTGGAAAATGAGCCCCTCAGGTTGGAAGGCACTCAAAAAGTGACTGGAGAAGAGCTGCCTCTTCAAAATAGAGTTGACCTTAACGTGAATGGGGTAAAGCCCATGAGAGTAAAGCCCTCAGAACATTCGTTTGCTTGATGGGGCAAAGCTCAAAATGAGGAGAAACATCCATTCATAATCAGAACATGGAATATACAAGGATGAATCTAGGAAAATTGGAAATTGTCAAAAAATAAATAGAAAACATAAAACATTGATATCTTAGACGTTGTTGTTAAGTGCTGTCGAGTCAATTCTGACCCATAGCGACTCTGTATAGGGTTTCTGAGGCTGTAAATCTTTAGGGGAGCAGAAAGCCTCATCTTTCTCTCACAGGACAGCTAGTAGTTTCGAATTGCTAACCTTGAGGTTCACAGCCCAATTAATAACCACTATGCTACCACACTGGCACTGGCCATTTTGAATCTGACAACCACATGGTTTACCATGACTGGAATGACAAATTGAAGAGGATGTGCTGCATTCATTGTCAAAAAGAACATATCCAGATCAGTCATGAGGTACAACAATGTCTGTGATAGGATAATATCCAGGCACCTACAGGGAAGCCCAGTCAATACCACTATTCAAAATTATGCACCAAAACTAAAACCAGTGAGGATGAAATAGAAGAATTCTACCAACTTCTTCAATCTGAAATTGATCAAACATGCAATCAAGATGTGTTGATCATTACTAGTGACTGGAATACAAAGGTTGAGAGCAAAGAGGAAGGATCAGTTTTGGGAAAATATGGCCTTGGTGATAGAAATGATGCTGGAGAATACATGATAGAATTCTGCAAAACCAATTATTTGTTCATTCCAAATACCTTCTTTACACAGCAAAAGAGAAGATTATACACATGGACTTCACCAGATAGAATACACAGAAATCAAATTGATTACAACTGCAGAATGAGATGATGGAAAAGCTCCATATCATCAGCCAAATAATGCCAGGGGCAGATTGTGGAATAGACCATCAATTACTCATATGCAAATTCAAACTGAAGCTTAAGAAAATGAAAACAAGTCCACGAGAGCAAAAATATGACCATGAATATATTCTACCTGAATTTAGAGGTCATCTGAAGAACAGATTTGATACACCAAACACTAAAGAATGAAGACCAGAAGAGTTGTGGGATGACATCAAGAACATCATACAGAAAAAGCAAAAAGTCATTAAGAAGACAAGAAAGAAGGAAAAGATCAAAATCGATGTCAGAAAAGACGCTGAAATTTACTCTGCAGTGTAGAGATGTTAAAGCAAATGGAAGAAATGAGGAGGTCCAAGAGCTGAACAGGAAATTTCAAAGATCAGCTCAAGAAGACAAACTCTAGTATTACAAAAAAAAATAAAATAAAAAAATGTGCAAAGATCTGGAGTCAGAAAACCAAAACGGAGGAACACGCTCAGCATTTCTTAAGCTTGGGGAACTGAAGAAAAAATGTAAGTCTCAAGTTTCATTATTGAAGGATTCTCTGGACAAATTATTGAATGATGTAGAAAGCACCAAGCAAAGAAGGAAGGAATACACAGAGGCACTGCACCAAAAGGAAAAGGTTGATGTTCAACCATTTCAAGAGGTAGCATATGATCAAAAGCCAATAATTCTTAAGGAAGAAGTCCAAGGTGCATTGAAGGATTTGGCAAAGAACAAGGCACCAGAAATTGGAATAAAAATGGAAATCTTTCAAGAAAGTGAGGTGGCACTGGAGGCACTCACTAATCTACGCCAAGAAATGTGTAAGACAACTATCTAGCCAACTGATTGGAAGAGATCCATATATGTGTCCATTCCAAAAAGAGGTAACCCAATGGAATGCAGAAATCATCGGCCAATATCATGAATATCCCATATGATTAAAGTTTTATTAAAGGTAATACAGAAACTGCTGCAAGCATACATTGACAGACAACATGCAGAGGTTCAAGCCAGATTCAGAAAAGGACGTGGAATGGAGGATATCATTTCCTATGTCCGATAAATCTAGGCTAAAAGCAGAGAATACCAGAAAGAAGTTTACCTGTGCTTTATTGACTGTGCAAAGGCTTTTGATTGTGTGGATAGTGACAAGCTATGGACAATATTGCGAAGTATAGGTATTCCAGAACACGTAAATGTGCTCATAAGGAATCTGTACATGGACAAAGAGGCAGTTGTTCGAACAAAACATGGGAACACTGAATAGTTTTAAATTAAGAAAGGTGTGTGACAGCCTTGTATTCTTTCACCATACATATTCAAACTCTATGCTGAGCAAATAATCGGAGAAACTGGGTGATATGAAAAAACATGTTGCATCAGGATTTAGGAATTCTTATTAACAACCTGCCATATGCATATGACAACAAGATGGTGGATCGGGTAGAAGTGAAGTAAAGAGCTCAGTCACCAACAACACAGAATACCGGACAAAGCAAGCTCATGGTTGGTGTTAGAATTCTGAACCATATATAAAAGAATATTTAGAAGCTTGGAAGACTTACAGCTAGGGGAATTTGTAGCAGAATCAAGAAATTTTTTGCTTTCTAATTCAAGATGCTCAGCTTCTCCTGGAGCCACCATGTTGGGAGAGACCAGTGGGGAAAGGATCAGAACAGCCACAATGCCTGACAGAACTGCGTAGATACAGGTGTGGATATTCTTTTATTTTGGTATATGTTCATTGGTTTTGCACTGTCTGGACACCAGCTTCATGCTCAAATTTATGATATAAGTAATTCTCAAAGTGAACACTGAGTGGCTACTAATTTGCTACCCCTGCTAGAGAGTAAGATCCCCTAAGAA
>NW_006408663.1:7536046-7544250 GCF_000296735.1 Chrysochloris asiatica | reverse complement strand
AGCAGTTACTGCAGAAGGATATCATGTTTGGTAAGGTGGAGGGTCAGAAAAAAGAGGAAGACCCCCAAAGAGATGGATTGGCCAAGTGGCATTATTGGTGGACTCAAGCATGGCAACAGTAGTGAGGTTGGCCCAGGATTGGGTAGTGTTTCGTTCTGCTCTACATAAGTCATTATGGGTTGGTACCGACTCTATGGCATACAACAACAACAACAATATACATCTGATACAACCTTCTCTGCTGAAAATGAAGTACTTAAAATACTTACTGATGAAGATCAAAGACCACAGCCTTCAGTATAGATTACATCTCAATATATAGAAAAATATATAAAGAAAAATAAAATCCTCACCAGTGGACCAATCAACAACATTCTTATCAATGGAGAAAAGATTGAAGTTGTCAAAGACTGCATTTTTCTTGGATCAACCATCAACATCCATAGAAGCAACACTCAAGAAATCAAACACTGTATTGCATTAGGCAAATCTGCTGCACAAGACCTTTTTAAAGTGTTGAAGAGCAACAATGTCAGCTTGAGGACTAAGGTGTGTCTAACTCAAGCCATACTATTTTCATAAGCTCAAATGCATGCAAAAGCTGGCAAGTGAAAAAGGAAGAACTTAGAAGAATAGAAACACTTTAGGTTATGGTGTTGAAGGAGAATATTGAAGGTGTCATTGGCTGCTAAAAGAACAAACAGATTTCTGTTGGAAGTAGGGCAGCCAGAGTGCTCCTTGAGGACAGGATAGTCAAACTTTGTCTCTCATTCTTCAGACATTGTCATGAGGGACAGTTGCTGGATAAGGATATGATATTGGGTAAGGTGTACTGTCAGAGAAAAAGAGGAAGATGCCCACCAAGATGGAAGGGAAAAGTGGCAGTATGAATGAGCTTTAGCATGGCAACAATTATGAGGTTGGCCCAGGACCAGGTAGTGTTTTGTTCTGTTGTGCATAAGGTCTCTATTAGTTGGTACCAACTCAATGGCACCTAATAACAACAAAAAATACTGTTGAAATATTCAGTCTAGATGAGTTTTTCTACCCCAGGATAAAACCTCTTGTTTTTGTTGTTAAGTACCATTGAATCAGTTCTGACTCAATTTCTTACTATCACAAAATTTATTGACTGATTCTTTGGTAATAAGCATCATTTTAATCACAAAATTCAGCTTAACTCATTAATTATTTTCAGTTCAGAATAATAATTGAAATTCTGAAAATATTTACAATTTTTTTTTCCTTCACCCATCTGAAGTCAGGTATAGCATTGAAGATGGTAAATAAGTGAGGTGAGAAGTTCAGCTCTTTTGTCTGTGTTTCCATGCTTAGAAATAATGACAGAAAAAATTCCTGCTTTACTAGTAGTTTTAAACTAACATCTTTGTTCAATGGAATTGTAATGTGTTTAGAATGTGTTTTGAATTGGAATGACTTCTTTTTGGAAAGTTCTATCACTTAAGTATCCCATTAAAGCTATTCCCATTAGATCAGAGATAAGAGATAAGAAATTGCCACCTGCCCTTCACAGTGTTAAGTGGGGCTAGAGCTTCCTCTATTAAAAATTGAAATTCTGTCTCCTATAAGACTCTTTTATAATCCTAGATGATCAGGCGCCAAGAAGAATGAAAAGGATTTTGAGATACATCCTTTGCATGCCCTAAATAGAAGGTCTAGCAACTGAGTTTCATGGTGGAATTGAAGATGGAAGGCAGCTCCAACAGAGTACATTCAATCTGAAAGCCATTTACAAATAAACTTGTCACCTTGCAATCTAATATTGCTCAAAGATCAGTCTTAATACATATGCTTTACATGTGACTACTCTGTGTCCCACTTAAATTTCTTATATATATGTGTGTGTATGTGTGTGTGTGTGTGTGTGTATACATATATATATGTTTTTATTCTGTATTTCATAGATTGAAAAAATATTGAGATAATGAATTCTACTTTCCTCTGTATTCTGAAAAATGCCTACAGCAATCCATTCATAAGGGAATACCTGAATAGGCATTACATAGTTGGGATTGGATTGGCTTTTGTGACCTCCTTTAACTTAGAGAAAAACTAAACAAAAACAGTCTTTAAAGCTGAGTATTTCCTGGAAAATTCTCCCTCTAATGTATTTATTTGTTTCTTATGTTCTTCTAGCAGACACCATCTACTGAAAACTTAGATACTAAAATTTCTATTCTTTCTGTATTGTTTGGATTTTATTGCTTTCTTAGTTATTGTTGCTTAATATTTACTTCCCACTACTCATGTTTAACATACTGTGTGCCTTGTGTGTTGCTGTGATGTTAGAAATTATGCAAGCAGTATTTGAAAGACCAACAAGATGACCTAGGGTTCTTAGGTTATAACAGAGCTCCCAGACTAAGACAGACCAGGAAGTTGGAGAGGCAAATTACTTATGAGTGTTCACCCACAGGAAATCTCATAAGTAGTAGTGGAAGATTGTCAGATATAGTGCCAACAGATGAAATAATTATGAATAGCACAGCACAACATTATCAAATATAGTACTGAAAGATGAGTCCCTCAGATTAGGTGACACACATATACTACTGGAAAAGATCTGCATCCTCAAAATAGTTGATCATGATGATGTGAACAGAGAAAGTATTTTAATACCTTTATTTGCTAATGGTGCACAACTCAAAATGAGGAAAAAGTGCTGCAAACATCCATTAATATCAGAACATTGAATTATGAAGTATGATTCTAGGAAAATTTGAAGTTGTAAGAAATGAAATGAAATGCAGTGCCAAAAAATCAATAACTGATACATTAGTGAAACAAGACAGACTGGCATTGGACATTTTGCATCAGACAATCATATGGTTTACTATGTCAGGAACAACAAATTCAAGAAGAATAGCATCAGAAAAAGGGCTAATCTCTGAAATTTATAGGAAACTACAACACAGCTGTAAGAAAAAGACACATAACCCAATTTCAAGACATTCTGACAGTAAACAAACATATGAAGAAATACTCAAGATCATTAACCATTGTTGTTGTTGTTGTTAAGTGCCATCAAGTAGGTTCTGATCCATAGCCACCCTGTATAGGGTTGTCAAGGAGCAGCTGGTGAACTTGAATCACCAAACTTGTGGTTCAATCTTACTTTCCCTCCAGCACATTAACCTACATTGGCACACCAGTACACCATTAGAGAGATGCAAATCAAAAAAACAATGAGGAATCATCTTACATTAACAATAACAGTGACGTTCAAAAAAGCAGAGGACAACAAATGATGGAGAGAGCGTGGAGAGACTGGAACACTCCTACATTGCTAGTGGGACTTCAACCACTCTAAAGTATGGTACTTCCTCAGAAAGCTGGAAATAGAAATACCTTATGATCCAGAAATTCCTCTACTTGATCTATATCCACAGGAAAAAGAGTCAGAATGCAAGTAGATACATGCAAACTAATGTTCATTGCGGCATTATTCAAAACAGCAAAAAACTTCGGACAACACAAATGCCCATCAATAGAAGAATGGATAAACAAATTCTGGTACATACATACAATGGAATATTATGCTACCTTGAAGGATAACAATGAAGCTGCAGAATACCATATAACATGGATGAACCTTGAGGACATAATGCTGAGTGAAATTAGTCACAAAGGATAGCTATTGCATAAGTCAGTTATTGTAAATACTTAAGAAAAGATATCCTACTAAAAGAATAATTCTTTGAGGGTTACCATGGGTGGGAGGGAGGGGACAGTAACTCACAGGTAAGGGAGTAGACACATGGTAACTCAGGAGACAGGGAGGGCAATAAATAGGAGATAGAGGGTAATACACAAGAAGGGAAATAGGATAGAGGTATGAGGAAGATAGTGAAAGATTCAGGGAGGTATACATGGACTAAGTCAGATCAAGGTAGACTGTGATGTTTGCACAACCTTGGAATAAAAAAAGCCATACGATACAGGGTTTGAGACACAGGGGTAAAGGACAAGAAAGAATGTTAAGATGTTTTACAGTTCACAAAAGGACAAATATTGCACAAGACCATTATCATAAAAGCTTAAGAAAAAATGAAAGAAAAAAAAAAAGTCTGTTGGTTACTATAGGTAGGAGGGAGGAGATGGCAAGGCAATATTTGGGGAATAGTAACATCATAGCTTGGGTACTGAGGAAGGCAATACGCAAGTAAAGGGAGGGCAATACACAAGAAGAATGTGGAAGAACAAGGAAAATAGGGAAACAAGTACTAATGGTTGGATGGCCTAACTTGTACAGAGGTAAAAAGTGATGTGTACCCAATCTTGGAACAACCCAATCTTGTTACAAGGATCAAAACATAATCTGAAAAGAAAAAGAGGGGCTATAATGTTAAGGTGATTGATTATATTATGTATATTGGTTTTTCTTGTCTACTATTGTAAAGTAGACATTTGAGTGTGATAGAAACGAATAACCGGAACATGATTATAGAAAGATTGTAAGCCTGTCTTCAGCCTGCAACTGATTGGATACCTAAATGGGATTCCAAAAATTGCATAGTGAAATAAGCTTCTTGTGGAACATTTGTAGAGTATAGGGCCTCAGACAGAACCTTCTGAGGTGGGACATTACCACTTGAAAGGACGTTCAGATCAACGTGGAACATCTACAGGAACAGAAGATAGTTCTTGAAAGAAAGACCAGCAGGAAAACAAAACAAAACTAAAAACAAAACAAAAACAGCGGACTGTTTGGCTGTTACAAGAACAAGCAAGCTATGTGCCAGGGAGCCATCAAGGCAAGCCATCAAGTGTCTTCAGGACAAAACACCCTCCAAGACTGAAACTCAAAGGAAACACATGAGCAGGCTTATAAGCTCACTGGTGATTTCATTAGTCTACTTGTGAGTGGGGAAAGGCAGTAATGCAGAAATGGGCTGAGTTTGACCATGTTCCATAAACTTCTGTAGACCTTCTGATAAAAAGAGGAAGGGTTGACTGGCCCAAAGTTTGGGGGAGACTTGGCAATTCATGAGCCCATGGACACTAACCTAGCCACTGGGAACGAAAGCTGAGAGTGAAGCATCCAGCTGAAATGAAATGGGGGAGGTATGCAAGAATACCCCACATTGCAATAGTACCCATTTGAACTAGCTTCAAAGGCTTGATGATCAGAACTGGACTAGAGGACGATAAAGAAATTTGATATAGGAAGTAAGTGTAAATTGCTACCAATTGATGAACTTGATATTTGTTTATAGATGTAGTAGCTCCAAATACCAATCAAGAGGGAAGTAGTCTTCACATTAAGGATCAAGCCTATGACCTCAGTATTCAAGGTTGATAGGGAAGGGCAACTTAGACATTGGCTACCTAAAATGGAGGGGAGGAGACTATAAAGGCATGAAGTGACTAGCTTTCAAGTTTCCAAGAGGGGATTTGTTTTCAGAGGGGAGAAGGTAGAATTACCACTGAATAATTTTCATCTTGTCTAAATGGGTCTGGTGAAAAGAGATGGGGTAGGATTCTTTTGATTCAATAGTGAGTAATTGTTATCATGACTGATTGCAGTTGTCACAACTGTAAAGGTAAAAGTAGATTAACAAAAGGGCAAGCAGTTAATCTTACCTTCAAGGGACACAGGATCCTAGGAACATCAAGATGAAGAGCATGAACAGAACATGGGCTCCTAATCATAGAAGCAGAGACACATGAGGCAGAGGAAGAGGTGTTGGCATTGAGAGATTGAGTAGCTGACGACTCTAGACTCATGGAAAGAAAGAAAAAATGCTCGCAGGCAGGGGTTGGTTTGCAAAATGTGCCCTTCAGTTGTTTAAATTATTATATATTCCTGTGTGTTTTTGTGCACATCAAACAAAAACAACAAACAAATAATCAAAAAAAAAAAAAAGGGGGACTAGAGGTAAATACTGTTAATAGATGACTCATTTAGGGGTTTATAAACATTGCAATTAAACAAAATGCAATTGGTTGAGTGAAAAACTGATGTTCTGCCATGTAAATGATCAGTCAATTCACAATAAAATCATTAAAATAAAATGTTGTAAAATATTTCCATGAACCTTTCAAGCCCTAAAAAAGAAAAAAAAAAGAAAGAAATAGATTAGCATCACATTTATTTTCCAAAAGAACATTCAAGTTCTATCTTGAAAAGCAATGTTGTATGTGATAGGATAATATCCATATCACTATAAGAAATACCAGTTATTTCCACTATTATTCAAATTTATCTATCAACCACTAAAGTCAGTGGTGATGAAATAGAAGAATTTTACAAACTTCTTCAATCTGAAATACATTCAAATATATATTCAAGATATATTGTTAATTACTAGTGACTGAAATGTGACAATCATAAGGTTTACTATGACAGGAATGATAAACTGTAAAGGAATGATGTTATATGAATCATCAAAAAAGATTTCAAGATATATCTTGAAGTATAACAATGTCTGTGATGGGATAATATCCATATGCCTACAAGGAAGACCACCTAACATCACTTTTATTTGAATGTATGCACCAAATATAAAACAAGCGATGATGAAATTGAAGAATTACACTAATTTCTTCAATCTGAAATTGATCAAACATTGTATCAAGATATATTGATAACTATTGATGATTGGAATACAAAGGTTGGAAACAAAGATGAAGAATTAGTAGTTGCAAAATATGACTTCACTGACAGAAATAATGTTGGACATTTCATGATAGAACTTTGCAAGACCAATGATTGTTTATTGCAAATAGCTTTCTCAAAACCATAATAGGAAGGTGGGTCTTCATGGCAGATTAGGGGAGGCACCATGCAGACCTCTGCTAGTAATAACGCAGAATATGGGACAAAACAGTTTCAGGGGATGGTCTCAGAACTCTGAACTACATATAAATGAATATTTAGGATTGAAGGCTTACTACTATTTCTGCTTACTACTAGCAGAAGCAAGAAATGTGGTGTTTTCTGATCTGTGGCAGCTGGTGGGTCCTGGAGCAGACATCTTAAGCAGGACAGAGCAAGGGACTCCCATCACAGGGGTCTGGTCAATCATCAGAAATAAAGGTGTGAAAAAAATTTTTTTTTCTTCTGTCCATTGGTCTCTCTCTGTCTGCACACTTCTACTCTGATGTCTAGAGGGGGTGCCTGAGCAAATGGACACCCTCCAACCCCTGGAGGGTTCTACTACACAAGTGCACAGCTCTGTTCAGCAAAGATCACTGGACAAAGAATCACAGAAAAGGAGAGGTCAATGGGAACAACTTAAAATGGGAGTGTTTTCCCAAATAGCTCTGGCCAGAGTTGGGCTGTTTATCACTAAGAGAAAGGGCTTGAGGAGAGGTGAGAGAAATACTCATAAAAGGAAAGAGGCCTGAAATTAAATCTTGAGTATGTCCTAAGGAGCAACTATAACATCTCAGGCAGCCTTGAAGGCAAGAAGCTGAACAATGGGTATTAATTAAAGTTGTCCTTGCAGTCTGAATACCTGGATGCAAACATGAGATGTCCATAAACCAGTTCTTTTATTATGTTTCAAAGATCCAAATTTTTTTAAATGAAGGCATTGGACCTGATGAACCCTATTTTTAATTACTGAATATATTCAAAATAACATTTATAGAATATGTTTGAGTGATAAAAATACAAGGAAATTAGACATCCTTGTTAAACCCACATTAACAACTATGTTTGAACTCCATTGTGATATCCCTCAATGCATTCCTTTTCCTCACATTTGAGATGATACCACTATGTAAGATTTGTGTAGCTCCAAGTTATTTTCATTTGTTATTTCATAATTATACCATGTACTCATATGTTTGAAACTTTCACTGTTAAACTATTTTTTTACATGTTTTATAATAAACATGTTGTTGTTAGATGCCATCCAGTCAACTCCAACACATATAATGTTATATACAACAGAACAAAATACTATCAGTCCTGCATCATACTCACAATTATTATATTTGAGCCAATTGTTCACCAACTGTATCAATCCATCTCATTGAGGGTCTTCCTCATTTTAATTGATCAAGCATGATCTTATTTTCCAAAGACTGGTCCTTCCTGATAACTGGTATAAAGTATGTAAGATGAAGACTCAGCACTCCTGCTTTAAAAATTCTGGTTGTACTACTTCCAAATCAGATTTGTTTATTCTTTGATATCTCAAGTGAGTAAAGTTTTACTCAAGGTAATACAGAAA
>NW_006408663.1:7529730-7535037 GCF_000296735.1 Chrysochloris asiatica | reverse complement strand
GGCATCATTGATGGACTCAAGTGTGGCAGCGGTAGTGAGGTTTGCCCAGGATCGGACATTGTTTCGTTCTGCTGTGCCTGGGGTTGCTATGAGTCGGTTCCGACTTGATGGCACCTGACAACAACAACAACTGGCTGTCCATGGTAATTTCTATATTCTTTGCCAATATCATAATTCAAATGCATTAACTCTTCTTCTGTCTTGCTTAGCCACTGTTCAAATTTCACATACATATGAGATGATTGAAAACACCGTTATTGGATAAAGCACACTTTTTAGTTCTCAGTCTGACATCTTTGCTCTTTAACAGTTTAAAGAAGTCTTTCTAAGTAAATTTGCCCAGTCCTTTCAGTTTTTTGACTGTTTTTTCCATTACTGTTAATTGTGAATCCCATTAAAAAGAAATCCTTGACAACCTCAATCATTTCTCCATTTATCATGATGTTGTTTTTGTTTTCTTTACATTGAATTGCAATCCATATTAATGCTGTATTCTTTAGTCTTCCACAGCAAGTACTTCATGCCCTTTAGCAAGCAAGGTTGTGTCACCTATGTAATTCAGGAATTAATGTGGTTCCCTCTAATCTTGATGCCACATTTTCTTCAAATAGTCCATTTGCTCAGCATAAAGATTTAATAACTATGTGTAAAGATATAACCTTAGCATCACCTTTACCTTTCTTGTTTTGAAAACGCTCTGGATTTCCTTGTGCTGTTCAAGCTACTGTATCTTCAATGTACAGGTTCTGCATGAGGTCAATTAAGTATACTGGATTTTCTTTTTTTTAAACAATATTATCCATAGTTAGTTATGATCGACACAGTAGAATGCCTTTGCATAGTAAATAAAACACAAGTAAACAACTTTCAGGTATTCGCCACATTCACCCAAGATCCAGCTGATGTCATAAAATATTCTCTTCCTTTCATATCCTCTTTTGAAACTTACTTGAATTTCTGACAACTATCTGCTGATTTGTTGATGCAACCATTTTTCAAATATCTTTAACAAAATATTTCTTACATGCAATATAAATGATATTGTTTAGTAATTACTTCATTCTGTAGGGTCACCTTTTTTGGAGATGAACACAAAAGTAATTTCCATTCAGCAGTTGGCCAAGTAGCTGGCTTGCAAATTTCTTCCCATAGACAATTGAAAGTCTCTAGTACTGCATCAGTTAGTTAAAATATTTCAATTGATACTACAACAATTCTTGGGTCCTTGTTTTTTATTAATGTCTTTGGTGCATTAACAAAATATCATTAGAGTTTGGTCATGTACTACCTTTAATACCAATTAGTTTTAATCATATGCTACCTCTTGAGATGGTTGAAATTCAATCAATTAATTTTGGTAGAGTGATTCTGTGTATTCCACCCATCTTCTTTTGATGCTTCCTGAATAATTAAATATTTTGCCTATTGAATTCTTTGATATTCAACTCGAGGCTCAAATGTTTGCTTCAATTCCTTCAGCTTTAGAAAGGTTGGGCTTGTTCTTATCTTTTGGTTTGCTAACTCCTGATGTGTACATCTTTCATTATAATACTTTACTGTTTTTTTTTTTTTTCTCTTAAACTGCTCTTTGATATTTTCTGTTCAGCCCTTTCACTTGATCATATCTTCCATTTGCTTTATCAAGTCTAAGTTCAAGAGCAAGTTTCAGAGACTCTTCAGACATCCACTTTGGTCTTTTCTTTCTTTCTTTCCATTTTAATTTCTTTTTGCTTTTGTCATGTATGATGTCCTTGATATCCTAAAAGTTGTTTTATTCTGTCATTAGTATAAAATGTGTCAGATGGGTCTTTGAAATGCTCTCTAAAGTCAAGCTGGAAATACTCAAGGCTGCCTATACTAAAGGTTGCATTATGAAACTCCTTCATCTGATATTTTGTGTTATTGTTGGTGGAGGTCTGGACTAATCTTTAAAATCTATATGAAACTACAACACCTTTACAAGAAAAAGATAAATAACCCAATTAAAAAATGGGCATAAGACATGAAGAGATACTTCATCAAGGAAAATGTTTGGGCAGCCAGCAAACGTATGAAGAAATGTTCACAATCATTAGATATTAGAGAGATATAAATCAAAACTACACCAGCAATAATAGAGAAGTGCAATAAAGCAAAGGGCAATAATGTTGGCAAGGATGTAGAGAGGCTGGAACCCTCCTACATTGTTGGTGGGAATTAGAAATAATTTGGCCACTCTGGAAAACAGTATGGCGCTTCCTCAGAACGTAGGAAATAGAAATACCTAATGATCCAGCAAGGCCTCTACTTAGTATATATGCACAAGAAACATGAGCCAGAACATGAGTAGATATATGCACACAAATGTAAACATTATCACAGCATAATTCACAATAGCAAACATATGAAGACAGCCTAAGTGTCCATCAATGGAAGAATGGATAAGCAAACTTTGATACATACACACAATGGAATATTATGCTACCTTGAGGATTGACAACGAAGCTGCAAAACACTGCATAACATGGATGAACTTTGAGGACATTAAGCTGGGTGAAATTAGTCAGTCACAAAAGGACAAATATTGCATAAGACCATTATTATAAAAGCTTAAGAAAAAATACCTATACTGAAAAATAATAATCTTTGTTGTTTACCAAGGGTTGTCTGGAGGAATAGTAAAGCACAGGTTAGGGGATAGTCACATTGTAGCTTGGGGGCTGTGGAGGACAATTTTCAAGGAACAGGAGGGTAATACACAAGAAAGGGGAGGAGAGTGAAAGAACAAGATAAATAGGGAAACTCTTAGGTAGGTTTGTGTGGGCTAAATGGGTCAGAGGTAAATAATTATGTATGCTCAATCTTGGAACAACAGGATTTTGGCATACAGAGATCAAGATATAGCCTGAATGGGTAAAAGAGGGGAAATATTTTTAAGATGTTTGACTATCTTATGGATATTGGTTTTGTTTGCCGACTGTTAAAAATAGACACTATAGTGGGGTAGAAAATAATGTCAGGAAACATGATTACAGAAAGCTTGTAAGCCAGTCATCAGCCTATAACTAATTGGAATACCTAAAAGGGATTCTAGAACTTGCCCACTGAAAATAGGCTTCTTGCAGAGCCTTTGTAGTGTATAGGACCTTAGGTGGAATCCTGAGCCCCATCCAGACGTTTCTGAGGTGAGACATTCCCACTTGAAAGGACATGAAAACCAACATGGAGCATCTGAAGGAACAGAGACACTTCTTGAAAGAAAGACCAGCAGGAAAAATCCAAAACAAAAATGGCAGTTTGATTGGCTACTATAAGAGCAACTAGTTGTTTGCTGGGGAGCCATAAGGCAAGAAATCAAGACGCTTCAAAACAAACCCTCCTGAAGACTGAAACTCAAAAGAAACACACAAACAGGCATGTCAGCTTGCTGGCAACGATGTCGGTCTACTGGTGAGTGTAAGTGGGAGAAAGGTGGCAATGAAGATACGGACTGAATTCAACCATATTCCATAGACCCCCATTAACCTAGAGATTAGACAGAGAAGAGGAAGGGCTAGTTGGTCCAAAGTGTGGTGAGACTTGGGGAATGCTGAGCCCATGGAAAAACATGTAGCCATGGTGGGCAGAGCTGAGAGTGAAGCATCTGGCTGGTATGAATTGAGGGGAGATGCACAAAAATGCCCAAATTTACAGGTAGTACCCATTTGACCTAGTTTCAATGGCTTGATGATCAAACTCAACTAGAGGAAGATAAAGAAATTTGGTAACGTAAGTCAGTGTAAATTGTTACAATTTGATGAACCTGACCTATACTTATGGATGTAGTAGAGCAAAATATCAACTGAGAGAGAAAGAGTCTTCATGCAAAAGATCAAATTGATCCCCTCTGTACACAGGGTTGATTGGTAAAGGTAACTTAGACACTGGCTACCTAAAATGGGGAGAGAGAGTTATAAAGGCAAAAAGTAGCTGGTTTACAAGTTTTCAAAAATGATTTTAGTTTCAGAATTTTTGGAAGAGGATAGAATCTCCACTGAATAGTTTTTCTCTTGTCTAGATGGGTCTGTTGAAAGGAGATGAGTATAGAATTCTGTGATTCAATAGTGAATAATTGTTATCATAACTAATTGCAATGGTCACAAATATAAAGGTAGAAGTTGTATAACAAAAAGGGAGGAATGGTTAATGTTACATTCCAAGAACAGAGAACCCTAGGACCATCAAGAGAGAAGAACATGAGCAGAATGTGGGACTCTAACCAGAGAAGCAACAACAACAGAAATTGAGGCAAAGGTGATGTCATGGAGGGATTGAGCAGCTGAGGACTCTAGATTCATGGAAAGAAAAAGGCTGTGTGTTGTCGGCCAGGATGTGCCCTTTGGTTGTTTAAATGCTTATATATTCCTGTGTGTTGTTGTTTTACATAAAAAGAGAGGGGTGCTTTCTTGATAAAATAAAAAACCTTATGATAATTTTGGGTGAGGAGTAATGATACATGCTCTAGAGGGTTGACATGGGTTATGGGGCAGGCAACATGTAATCGGAGGGAGGTTGGCAGAGGAAAGATGGGAGTGGCAGGATACACAGGGAGGAATGTAGTGGTTAAAATGAGTAAAGTGCTGTTAACTGTTGGTGCATGGAAGAGATTACAACCATGAAATGCAGCAAATTATATGATTTGTTGAATATAAAATTAATGAACTGCTCTGTAAACCTTCACTCAATTCACACGCACACACACACACACACACACACACACAGATGAACACCTGGATGTTGCACATGTATTTCCTGATCAATATCCTTTATTAATTACCCAAAATGTGTGCCTTTAAAGAGCATGAATTTATTATTGAACAACTTTATAGGCTAAGAGTTCAAATTCCAGTCATAGGTACATTGTGCTTTGTCTATTCTAAAGAACTTCATTTCTTGTTTCTTTCACTTACTGGCAGCCCTGGGCATTTCTTAACATTCCTCAGCTTATAGACACATCTTCACATAGCATATTTTCTCCACGTGTATTTCCTTTTCTGTTTTCACTGAGAGGGGATTAAGTCAGCTGCTTACCAAAAGGTCAAAAGTTTAAATCTGCCAGCTTCTTTGGGGCAAAAGATATGACAATCTACTTCTGTACAGATGGTTATTGTTGTTAACTATAGCTGAGCTGGCTCTGACTCATAGTCACAATGTATACAAAAGAACAAAACATTGCCTGGTCCAGTCTCATAATTGTTGTTAAGTTTGAGGCAATTGTTGCAACTACCTTGTCAATTAATCCTGCTGAGTTGTTCCTCTTTACTGATGAAAATATTGAAGTTGTCAAGT
>NW_006408663.1:7519657-7528641 GCF_000296735.1 Chrysochloris asiatica | reverse complement strand
TGGTATTTTTTATGCTTTCTGAATGCCTCCAGGTAGATGTGATCAGGAAATGGGCTTCCCTTTTCACTCTTCTTCCTGAGAAGTTTCAAAATACCACTGTTGGTCTTTTTGACATAGTTTAGGATTTAATTTTCAGCCTATTTTCTCTTTTGTCTGCTTGTCCCACTCCACAATCCCTGTTAAGGCCTTTTTTCTAGTTGGAAACAGTTCAGGGCCGGCTGTGGCCATTTGGTTTTAATTGGAAACTGTCTTTTTAAATTTCAAGGAGATCTATTTGCATGCGTAGTAGAACCCTCTGAGGGTGGGGCTGGGGAGCCCAGTAGCTCAAGCACCTCTATAGTCACCAGAATGGATGTGCACAGACAGCTAGGGACCAATGAACAGATACCAAAAGAAAAGAATGTCCACACCTTTATCTCAGCGGTTCTGCCAGACGTCTGTGGCCACTCCGATCCTTCCCCCATGTGGTCTCACCCAAGATGGCGGCTCCTGGAGCAGCTGAGCATCCCAGACTAGAAAGCAATAGATTTCTTGCTTCTGCCACAAATTTCACCAGCTGTGAGCCTTCCAACCTTCTAAGTATTCTTTTATATATGGTTCAAAGTTCTGGGACTGTCCCCTGACCCTGCTTGGTCAGGTATTCTGTGTTGTTGTTGGCAGAGCTCTGTACTACATGTCCACCCGATCCACCATCTTGTTTGTTCTTTCTCAAGTATTTCATTTTTAACTGTGAAGGTTTTTGTCATTGTTAAGTGCTGTCAAGACAGTTCCAACTCATAAAAACCCTGTATAAGGTTTACAAGGAGCAGCTGGTGGGTATGAATTACTAACCTTATGATTAACAGTCCACTGCTGATCCACAGCACCACACCAGAAGTCCATTGTAAGAAATCCTATTACACAGTTCTAGTATGTACTATAAAAGAAAGATGTTTACCTATGCTTTTTTGAGTACATAAAGTCTTTCGATATTGATTGTGTGGGTCATGATAAGCTATGGACAACATTGTAGAGAATGAATATTCCAGAACAACTAATGGTGTTCAGGAGGAACTTGTACAGACAAAGAGGTAGTTGTTCAAATAGAAATAGGGAATATTGAATGTCTCAAAATTCAGAAAGTTGTGTGCCGGAGTTGTGTTCCTTCAACATACCTATCCAATCTGTATGCTGAGTAAATCATTTGAATAGCTGGATTATATGTGGCATCAGATTTGGAAAAAGACTTATTAACAACCTGTGATATGCCAATGATACAACCATGCCTTCTGGAAATGAAGACAATATAAAGTACTTACTAATGAATATCAAAGACCACAGCTTTCAGTATGAGTTGCACCTCAATGTAAATAAACAAAAATCCTTACGACTGGACTAATAGATTACATCAAGATAAATAGAGAAAATACTGAAGTTGTCAAAAACTTCTTTTTGCTCAGATCAACCAACAATACTCATGGAAGAAACAAAAGGGTTGAAGAGCAAAAATGTCTGTTTGAGGACTAAGGTGTGCCTGACCCAAAACCTGCTATTCTTAGATCAATCTCATTTGGATGGACTGGATGAAAATGAATTAAGATTTGTATACCCTACTATGTTGTTGTTGTTGTTAAGTATTGTGGAGTTGGTTCCAACTTATGGTGACCCTGCACAGGGTTTCTGAGGTTGTAAATATTTGCAGGAGCAGAACTCCTCATCTTTCTCCCACAGAATGGCTGGTAGTTTTCAACTGCTGACCTTGAAGTTGACAGCCCAACTCATAACCACTATGCTACCAGAGCGTAAGTGGGAGAAAGAAAAACATAGCATCAGGATTAGAGGAAGACTCATTTTAAAAATCTATGATATGCAGATGATAGAACCTTGCTTGCTGGTAAAAAAGAGAATTTGAAATACTTATTTATCTTGATCAGGACCACAGCCTTCAATATGGCTTGCACAACAATGTAAAGAAAAACGAACAAACAAACAATAAAACTTCACACCTGAACCAATCAGCAACAGTATGATGAATGGAGCGAATTTTGCCGTTTCAAAGACTTCAGGGAAGCAGCACTCAATAAATCAAAGGATATATTGCATTAGGCAAATTTGCTGCTCAATTCACTTTAAAAGTGTTCCAAGCAAAATAATCAGTTTGAGGACTAATGTAAACCCAACCCAATCCATGGTATTTTCAACTAAGTAGCCACTGCTCAGAAACCCTATACACAGTCACTATGAGTTGAAAATGACTCGAAGGCACACAGCAACAACAATATGTATGTAAATGATCCTAAAAGAAGAAGTGCATTGAAGGCAGATTGAAGGCATTGGCAAAGAATAAGGTACCGAGAATACACGGAATACAGATTAAAATCTTTCAGCAAACTGATGAAGCACTGGAAGCACTCACTCATCTATGCTATGAAATTTAAAGACAACTACCTGACCAACTGACAGGAAGAGATCCATAAATTTATCCCTTCCAAAGAGAGGTTACCAAACAGAATACAAAAATCATTGGAAAATATCATTAATATCACATGCAAGTAAAATTTTGCTAAAGAAACTACAAAAATAGCTGCAACCAAACATTGACAGAGAACTTGCAGAGGTTCAAGCTGGATTCAGAAGAGGACATGAAAGGATGGATATCATTGCTGAGGTTAGATGGATCTTGGCTGAAAGATGAGACCACCAAAAAGATGTTTACATGAGCTTTACTGACTCCACTAGGCTTTCAACTGTGTGGATCATGACACGCTATGGACAGCATTGTGAGGTATGAGTATTCCAGAACATCTAATTGTTGTCACAAGGGACCTGTACAAAGAACAAGAGGCAGTTATTTGAACAAAACTAAGGATAGCCAAATGATTTAAAATTAAGAAAGGTATACACTGGGGTTGTTTTCTTTCACCATACTTATTCAATTTGTATGCTGAGCAAATAAACTAAGAATATGGATTATATGAAGAAAAATGTGGTATCAGAATTGAAGGAAGACTTATATGCAGCTGATACAACCTTACTTTCAGAAAGTGAAGAGGACTTAAAATACTTACTGATGAAAACTAAAGACCACAGCCTGGTTTGCACCTCATTGGAAAGAAAACAAAAACTCTCCCATTGGACCAACACACAATATCCATAAAAATGGAGAAAAGATTGAAGTTTTCAAAGACTTCATTTTGCTCTGATCAATCTTCAACATTCATGGAAGTTGTTGTTGTTGTTATGTGCCGTGGAGTCAGTTCCAACTCATAGCGACCCTGTACAGGGTTTCTGAGGCTGTAAATCTTTACAGGAGCAGAATGCCTCATCTTTCTCCCACGGAACAGCTGGTAGTTTTGAACTGCTGACCTTGCGGTTTGCAGTCTGATTCATAACCACTATACTACCAGAGTTCCTTACTCATGGAAATAGCAGTTAAGAAATCAAGGGATATATTGCAGTAGGCAAATCTGCATCACAAGACCTCTTTAAAATGTTGAAAAGCAAACATGTCAGTTTGAGAACTAGGTATACTTGTTATAAGCCATGGTATTTTTAATAACCTCAAATGTATTTAAAATTCAGACAATGAATAAGGAAGACCATAGGATAATTGATGTATTTGAGTTATGGTGTTGGAAGAGAATATTAAAATACCATGGACTGCCAAAAAAAAAAACAAACCAAGAAATACATCCAGAATACTACTTTGAAGCCAGACAGACTTCTTGGCTCATGCTTCAGACATATAATCAGGAGGGACCTGTCCCTGGAGAAGCATAACATGTTTGGTAAAGCGGAGGGTGAGGGAAAAAGAGGAAGATCCCTAATGAGATGGATTAGCAGAGGCAGCAGCAGTGGGTTCAGGCTTAGCAATGATTGTGAGGTTGGCAGGCAGGGTTTCATTCGTTGTGCTTCAAATTGGTGATGACTCTATGACACCTAACAGTGAAAATAACAACAACAGCAATTACTAGGCATATATTTACATCAGGTTGTTGTTGTTAAGTGCTGTTGATTTGGTTCCAATCCATAGTGAACCTGTACAGGGCTTCTGATGAGTGGCTCGTGAGCTTGAACTGCCGACCTTGTAGTTCAAACCGACTTTGCAGTGCATCCCATTGCCACACCAGGACTTTTTACATCAGATTGTTGTTGTTGTTAAGTGTGTCAAGTCAATTCTGACACATAGTGACCTTGTATAAGGTTTCCAAGGAGCAGTTTGAACCACTGACTTTGCAATTCAAATGACATTGCAGTCTGACACATTAGCCCACAGTGCCACACCAGGACTCTTTACATCTGGTAGGTATTACCAAATGAGAAGTCTATAGGGATTTCAGTTGACAGCAATTGCCATATATGGCCAAACCTAATGCCTTATATTCTTACCATTATCATCACAAGTGACCTATTCAGAAGCTTACATATTCTATTGTATTTATTAGCACAACTCATTTTAACTTCTGTAACAAATAATTTTTAAAGCTTAATATCCAATCATCATATCAAAGCTTTATCTCCAGTCCAATTCAAAGTGCTTTGAGCAAAGTGGACGATATGTAGTGATTTAACTTCATTAAGTCATGTAGGGACCTGGACATTATTCATAACTTTCATGTTTCTAGAATCTAGGAGTCCCCCATTGAATCTTCTTCATCTATATTACAGACAAAAGTAGAGAGGAAGTGTGGAGGATTACATGGGATTTTTGTTGGGTCCTGGAGTACACTTTAGGATAAGCACTGGACTGTTAACTACAAGATCATCAGTGCAAATCCACCAGCCACTCCTTGGAAACCCGTTTCAAGGTTAATATGGGTCAGAAATGACTTGGTGGCACTTAACAGCAACATATCACTTTCATCCACATTTCATTAGAAAACACCCTATCACCGGTTTCCATCTGAAAATGAGGCATGGAAACATACTCTGTGTTTCCAAGATGAAAACAAAAACTGATTTTTTACCAGAGAACCAGTTAGTACTATTTCCATATTTATGAAATACACTTTGTCAACGGTGTTGTTGTTAGGTACCAACCAGTCAGTATGGATTCATAGCAACATTATGCACAGCAAAACACTGCCTAGTCCTGCACCAATGTCACAAACCTTACTAAGCTGAGCCAATTGAAGCTGCCACTGTGCAAATCCATCTCATTACGAGGCCTTTCTCTTTTTCAGCTGACCCTCCTCTTTATCAAGCCTAAAGCCTTTCTCCAGAGACTCCTCCATTCTGATAGGTCCAAATTATAAGACACAAAGTCAGAAAGTTCAAGCTTCCAAGAAGAATTCTGGCTGTACTTCATCCAGCACAGATTTATTTGTTCTTGTCATAGTCTATGGTACATTTTATATTCTTCTCTAGCATCATAACTCAAAAGTATCAACTATTCTACAGTAATCTTATTTACTGCCCACCTTTTACATGCATATGAGTGTATGCATATGGTGAATTGGGTCAGGAGCACCTTAGGCCTCAAACTGACATCTTTGCTGTTGAACACTTTAAAGAGGTCTTCTGCAGTAAATTTACCTAACGCAATACATGGTTAGATTCATTTGATTGTTGCCTACGTGAGTTGATCTGAGAAAAAATGTAGTCTTTGAAAACTACCATTTTTTCTCCATTTATCTTAATGTTATTGATTGGTCAAGTTGTGAGGATTTTTGTTTTCTTTACATTAAGGTACAACCCATAATTAAGGCTATGGTCTTTGAGCTTCATCAGTAAATATTTTAAGTTCTCTTAGCTTTCAATGAGCGACCTGGTATGGCACTGTGGGTTAACATGCTGGACTGCAAGGTCACTTTGAACTGCAAGGTTGGTGGTTCAAGTTCACTAGCTACTCCTTAAAAACCCTATACAGGGTCGCTATGGGTCAGAACGGACTCAATGGCACTTAATAACAGCAACAACAAGCTTTTGATAGGAGTCCTGGTGTGGTGTTGTGGGTTAATGTACTGGACTGCAAGGCTGGTTTGAACCACAAGGTAGGAAGTTCAAGCTTACCAGCCACTCCTTAGAAACCCTATGCAAGGTCATTATGAGTCAGAAGTGAGTTGATGGCACTTAACAACAACAATAGCTTTCATTAAGCAAGGTTGTATCACCTGTATATCACAAGTTATTAATGAGTTTTCCTCCAATCATGCCACATTCTTTTTCATATAATATAACTTCATGGATTAATTATAAGCACAGATTGAATAAGTATATTGAAAAAATACAACACTGGTGCACACCTTTTGTGATTTTTAAACCATTTGGTGTCATCTTGTTCTGCCTGAACAACTACTTCTTGGTCTAATGAGCATACTTAATTGTTCTGGAATACTCATTCTCTGCAACGTTGTCCATATCTTGTTTTGAGCCATAAAATCACAAGCCTTTGTGTGGTTAGTATAGCATCTTTCGATTATTCTCTGCTTTTAGTCAAAATCCATCTTACATTAGCAATGATATCCCCCTTTTCGCATCATCTTCTGAATCCAGATTAAACCTCTGCAAGTTCTATATTAATGTACGGTTGCAGCTATATTTTGTGTTATGTTTACCAAAACTTTACTTGCATTTGACATTAATTATATTACCCAATGGTTTCTGTATTCTGTTTTTCATCCCACATTGGAATAGGCACAAATATAAATGTCTTCCAATCAGTTGGCCAAATAGTTGTCTTACAAATTTCTTGGCATAGATGAGTGCCCAAATGCTGCCTCAGTTTGTTGAAAGATTTCAATTTGTATTCCATCAATTCCTGAAGGCTTGTTCTTTGCCAATGCATTCTGTGCACATTAAACATTTTCATTTAGGATCATTGGCTTTTGATCACATGGTACCTCTTGAAATGGTTGAACATCAAAAATTTCTTTTTGATAAAGTGACTGTGTATTCCTTCAATTTTTTTTGATGCTTTCTACATCGTTCAATATTTTGCCTACAAAATCCTTTAATATTTCAAGTCAAGACTTGAATTTTTTTTTTTTTTTTTTTGGTCAGTTCTTTCAGCTTGAGAAATGCTGAGGTTGCTCTTCCCTTTTGGTTTTCTTACTCCATTTTCATTATAATATTTGATTTTCTCTTCTGGAGCTTCCTTTTTAAAATTTCTGTTCAGCCATTTTACCATCTCATTTTGTCTATTTGATTTAGCATGTCGATGGTGAAGAGAAAGTTTCAGAACCTCTTCTGACATCTATTTTATTTTTTCTGTTTTTCTTGTCTTCTTAATGACCTTTTGCTTTTTTCTGTATGATGTTCTTGATGGCACCTCACAACTCTTCTGGTCTTTGGTTATTAATGCTTAATTCATCAACTCTATCCTTGAGATGATCTCTAAACTCAACTGGGATTTGTCCAACGTTATACTTTGGCTTTTGTGGAGTTGTTTTCATTTTCTTCAGCTTCAGCCTGAACTTGCATATGAGTAATTGATGGTCTGTTCCACAGTCTACCCCAGGTCTTCTTTTAGCTAATGATATGGAGTTTTTTCCACCATCTCTTTCCTGGGGTGTAGTAAATTTGATTTTTGTGTATTCCATGTAGTAAGTTACATTTGTATAGCAAGTAGTCTTTTATGTTGTTTCAGAAGAAGGCATTCGCAATGAACAAGTCATTGGTCTTGCAAAATTCTATCATGTGATTTCCAGAATTATTTACTTCTTGCTTTTTTCTAACGATTTCATTCTAATCACCAGTAATTATCAATACATGTTGATTGCATGTTTGATCAATTTCAGACTGTCATCATCACTGGCTTTAGTGGTTTGTGCATAAATTTAAATAATAGTTGTATTAGCCAGTCTTCCTTGTAATTGTATGGCTATTATCCTATCACTGACGTGTTGTACTTCAAGATAGATCTTAAATTTTCTTTTTGATGATGAATGTGGCCCCATTCCGCTAATTAAATCCTGGCATAGAAAATCATGTGATTGTCAGATTCAAAATGCCCAATATCGAGTCAGGACCTACTCAATGACAATTAACTACAACAACAACAACAGTATATATTAAAATAAGGATCCCTGGTAGTATAGTGATAACACATTGGGCTGATTACTGAAAGGTCAGTAGTTCAAATCTACCAGACACTCCATGAGAGAAAGATGAGGCTTTCTGTTCTAGTAAAGTTCCTGGTGTGTTGCTGTAGATTAATGTGCTAAACTGCAAGGTCGGTTTGAACTGCAAGGTTGGCAGATCAAGCTCACCAGTGGCTCCTTGGAAATCCTATACAGGGTCTCTATGAGTTGGAATCAACTTGACGGCACTTAACAAAAACATAGATGTATAACCTCTGAAAACCTAGTCAGGGTCACTATTAGTCAGAACCAACTTGACAACATACCAACACCACCAATATGCACCAAAATAGCAAAGTGGAGTACTTGTGTGTCTCTGTTTAAAAAGCACTGAACTGCTACCTACAAGTTCAGCAGTTCAAACCCACCAGCAGTTCCTTGAAAATCCTATACATAATTGCTATGAGTCAGAACTGGCTCAACAACATTTAACAGCATCAATTGTTGTTATTGTTAAGTGCCATCGCGTTAGTATCGACTCCTAGTGACCCTATGCACAACAGAACAAGATAATGAACACTTCTGCATCAACATCACAATAGTTGCTTCATTTTAGCTGATTGTTGCTGCCACTGTGCCAATCCATCTCTTTGGGGGTCTATGTATAGGATCCTCATGACCATGTGATTATCAGATTCAAAATTTCCAATACCAGTTCATTTCAGCTTGCTAATGCCTAGGATATCAATGTTTATATGTTCCATTTCATTTTTGACAATCTCCAATTTTCCTAGATTCACACTTTGTACATTCCATGTTCAATTATTAATGGATGATTACAACTGTTTTTCTTCATTTTGCGTTATACCCCATTAGCAAAGGAAGATCTGGAGGGCTTTACTTCAGTCCTGCCATCATGGTCAACTCTACTTTGAGGAGGCAGTTCTTCTCTAGCCACATTTTATGTGCCTTCCAACCTGAAGG
>NW_006408663.1:7517915-7518773 GCF_000296735.1 Chrysochloris asiatica | reverse complement strand
TTATATCCTTATTGAGTATGATTTTATCATTAAAGAAATTACTTTATTTTTAAAAGATATCATTGGATCTCTAGCATATAATTTAATAAAAGTTGGTAATAAATATCCATCTGAAAACTCTTTTCCAATTAATTATCAATCTTACAAATGCTTTTTAGAAACTGAGTTCTAAGGATGATAAAACAAATCATTAGCATATGAAAAATAAGTTAAGGATCACATACAAGAAGTAAATAAGCTATATTGTTGGTTACTGAAGTGTAAGCTATTTCCTATATTCTAAAACATGAAAATCAGTTTTTTAAAGATGGTTACAATAAGAATTACTTCTAAGTAGGAAAACTTGTTGAATTTCTTCTTGAATTTATGCACAATATTTACTTCTATTGCTGACTCCAGCAGTGTGTTCCATCTCATTAATTCAAGGAGTAAGACACATCAAGGAACATAAGGAACATCATTAATCCCAAGACCATTTCTGCCCATACCTAAGTGAAGCTATTAAAGATATTTCAAGATCTGACTAAAATAGTTATTAAAACGCAAACCACTATGTCTCAATTTATTTTCCTAGATAATTGTAACAACTTTGTCTTGGGTCATGGGTTGATGCATGTCTTTGGGTTTCATTTGTTATATTATTTTCAAGCTTCCAAACCAAGATGAACAGAAAACTTCAGTCATAATCAAAAATATGTTTTTTAATTTCAAGCTAAATTTAATAATCTCTCTATAAATCATATAATAATTCTAGCAGAAAGCCAGCTTTACTTGACATCATTGGACAGGCCAGTACAATCTTTCCTTTGCATTTCCAAAACTATACACATATTTAAAAACTATATTAAATTAGTTATT
>NW_006408663.1:7513617-7517386 GCF_000296735.1 Chrysochloris asiatica | reverse complement strand
ATTAGTTTAGTTTTAAATGATAGTTCTGGAAGATACACATCTTTACCCATACAGATCCATACTTAAATATATACATTAAATATTATCAGATATGATACATGCTACCAAAGGATTGGGCTTCTGGTGTCACACTGTGGATCAGCACTGGACTACAAACCAAAGGTCAGCAGTTCAAACCCACCAAGTGCTCCTGGGTAAACCTATACAAGGTCACTATGAGTCAGAACTGACTCAATGGCATTTAACAACAACCGTTATTCAAAACTGCTACTGTCGAATCAATTCAGACTCAGGGGAAGTCTATAGGACAGAAAAGAAATGGGTCTTAATGATTTTTTTATTATTTAAGGTTCCCATGGATCTATAAACTTGTCTGCTTCAGATTTTTCACAGAAGTGGAATAGTACATATTTGTGATTTCTGACTGACTTATTTCACTGAATACAATGTTTTTGAGATTCATCATAATTACTACACCTATAAAAGACTTCATGTGTTCTTATGGATGAGCAATTTCCAATACTTATTTTGAACCTTTTTAAAAATATTAATCAAGCATTGATGCCTGATCATCCATGGTTATATAAATCGTATCTATAAACTACATGTATTTTTGTTGTTGTTGTTAGGAACAAAATAATCGATCCTATTAGAATGGAATATATTCTTTTGTTTTACTAAATTTAGAACATAGATTTTTAATCTATGTTCCACTCCCTCCCTCTTGTATATATTCTTAAAGCCAAAAATTCTATTTTATGCTTTCTCAAATTTCCATACTAAAAATGACTGAAACTCAATTCCAAGTAAATATTGCATAAACCCTACATCTATAATTTGTTCATGGATCCTTTGTGTTCTACAGGGGTAGACACTATCAAAGACATTTTTAATCTGGAGGTGGCATGATGCAGAAAAAGATAAACTTGAACTGCATAGAATTGTTTGAAAATTTTGACATTTCTGATATTTATGATCAAGAATTTCTTACCTTTAAATAATGGCAATTTTATATTTTAAAATTCAATTACATTTGCTTTATTAATAATTAAGAAGACTTGGTTGCACAGTGGTTAAGTGCTCAGCTGTGAATGCACAGATTGATAACAGCTGTTCCACAGAAGAAAAATATAGCAGTCTGCTCCTGTAAAGATTTACAGGCTTAGAAATTCAAGGGAGCAGTTCTACTCTGTTCTGTTGGGTTTCTATTAGTAAAAATCAGCTTATGGCCATGGTCTTGTGCTTCTTTTTTATTTATTTATTTTTTGGCATTGAAAATGTACATGCAACTCTTTGACATTAAAAACTTACATGCAACATTCATGCAATTTTTTTTTCCTTCAAAAAAGTCAGTTTCTGAATACAAGATAACAATGATTCATTATTAGCTAACTGAAAGACTTGTTCTAAATGCAACACAAATGCACTGCCATCTGGGAAAGAAGTCATGGAAAAGAAAATGAATATGTACCAAAAAAATTCACTTTCTCAAAATTTTCTTGGGGATTTCTCTGGTTACAAAACTATTATAAAAGAGCTAGCATTGCTGTTATGTGCCGTGGAGATGGTTTCGACTCACAGTGACCCTGCATAGGACTTCTGAGGCTGCAAACTTTTATGGGAGCAGAAAGCTTCATCTTTCTTCCACGGAATAGCTGGTAGTTTCAAACTGCTGTTCCTGAGGTTAGCAGCCCATTTCATAATGACTACACTATCAGAGCTCCTTGTTGTTAGGAGCCTCCTAATCAATTCTAACTCATAGCAACTCTATATATAACAGAACGAATCATTACACAATCCAGTGGCATCCTCAAAACTGTTGTTTGTTTGAATCCAAAGTGACAGTCACTGTGTTAACCTATTTCACTGGGGATCATCCACTTTTGAATGATCTACTTTATCAAGCATGATGTCCTTCTGCAAGGATAAGTCTCTTCTGATATAATTATAACATGTAAAAGTGCATGAGAAAAAGTCTCTCCATGCTCACTTTTAAGGAGAATTTTGCTTGTACTTATTCAATACAGATTAACTTGTTTTTCTGGCAGTACATGGAAATTTCAATTTTCTTCTTAACATCATAATTCAAATCCATCAATTCTCTGCTGTTCATTATTCATTGTCCAACTTTCACAAGCATAATATGTCAATGGGAATTTTCAAGAGGTGTGGCTTGAAGACGAATTAGGGACAGGTGGCATAAAGACCTCTGCCAGTAATAACACAGAATATCGAATGAAGCTGGTTGAGTCCTGGAACTCTGCACAACATATAAGGGATTATTTAGAAAAATCAAAGGCTTACTGTTAGTAAGATTTGTAGCAGAAGCAAGAAAAAAAATGGTGTTTTCTAATTTGCAGCTGCCAGCTATTTACAGCGCAGCCATCTTTAGCAAGACAGAGCAGATACAAGATCAGGAAAGCACTCCCATCTAAGAAGTTTGACCTATCATCAGAAATAAGGTGTGAAAATTTATTTTCCATTCATTTATTTTTCTCTTTCTACACACCTCCATCCTGGTGACTAAAGGAGCTACTTGAGAGAGTGGACACAAAACCCGAACCACAGAGGGTTCTATTACACACGCACACAGATCTGCTCAACAAAGATCCCTGGTGTAATAAAAACATTCCAGGATAAACTGAAGTTAAGGGACTTTGTCAATGTCAAAGCAGTCCTTTGAATCACCCAAGAGAGAGTTCTTTGAACTGAAAACCATCAAGAACAGGCAACAAATATTGACATACGTGGCGACACCACCCAGAAATCCATTGACAGATGAAAAAGTCCAGAACAGAACAGAACTACAAGAATGAATTCAGAGTATCTGAGAGATTATCTCATTTTTAAAGAGTTAATTGAACAAGATGATGTAATCATAATAAATATCTATGCTACCAATGAAAATTCCCCAACATATATAAAGCAGACCCTAATGGAATTGAAGAAAGAAATAGACAAATCTACAATAATAGTGGGAGATTTTAATACACAACTTTTGAGAAAGAATAGAACAACCTGAAAGAAACTGGACAAAGACACAGAAGAACTAAACAATGCAATCAAACAACTTGACCTCTTAGATGTGTACAGAGCATTCAAATCAACAACAGCATATTGCATATTCTTTTCCAGTGCACATGGAACATTCTCCTGAATAGACCGTGTGCTATACCACAAAAACCTCCATAATTTTACAAACATCAGAATACTACAAAGCATCTTCTCAGATCATAATTGTATAAAATTAGAAATCAAAAATAGGTAGACCAAGGAAATTAAGTCAAAATCATGGAAACTGAATAACACCCTGCTGAAAATCTACTGGGTAGTAGAACAACTAAAAAGTGAATTCACAAGGTTCCAATAAACAAATGAGAATGAAAACACAACATACCAAAATCTTTGGGACACAGCAAAAGCAGTGCTGAGTGGACAATTTATTAAAACAAATGCACACATCTAAAAAGAAAAAAAGAACCAACATCAACACATTAACACAAAATCTCCAACAATTAGAAACAGACCAGTAACTAAGCTTACATTCACCAGAAGAAAAGAAATAATAAATTTTAGAGCAAGAATAAATGAGATTATTGTTGTTAGGTGAAATCTAGTTGTTACTGACTCATAGCAACCCTATTTACAATGGAATGAAACACTGCCTGGTCCAGGGCCAACCTCACAATTGTTGCCACACTTGAACCCATTGATGCTGACGCTTTGCAAATCCATCTCACTGAAGGTCTTCCTCTTTTCTCTGAACCTC
>NW_006408663.1:7509252-7510677 GCF_000296735.1 Chrysochloris asiatica | reverse complement strand
CTTCATCTCTCATGATTTGAAGATGTTGTCACGAGGAACCTGTCCCTGGAGAAGGATATCATGTTTGATAAAATGGAGTGTAGGAGAAAAAGAGGAAGACCCTCTATGAGATGTATTGGCATGGTGGCAGCAGCAGTGGGCACAATGGTAGCAATGATGGTGAGGTTGGTGTAGGACCAGGCAGTATTTTGTTCTTTTGTGCATAGGATCTCCCTGAGTTAGTACCAACTCGATGGCACCTGACAACAAGAACAACTGTCCAAAAATAATTAGTTGTCTTTCTTTTAAGATTATATCATAAAATCAAGAATTGATGGTTTTGAAGGAAGAAGTCCAAGTTACACTGAAGACACTGATATAAAACATGGTCCCAGGAATTGACACACCAACTGCAATGTTTCACCAAACTGATGTAGTACTGGATGTGTTCACTTTTTTAAGCACGTAAATTTGTACATCAGCTATATGGCCAATTTACTGTATGATATTCATATTCATGCCCATTCCTAAGAAAAGTGATCCAATAGGATGCAGAAATTAACAAATAATATCATTAATACCAAAAATAAATAAAAGTTTGCTGAATTAAAATTTTAAAAAAATGTTTGCAGCAGTACATTGGGAACTGCTAGAAATTCAAGCCAGATTTAGAAAAGAACAGGGAATGAGGGGGCATCAAAACTGATGAAAAAATGGGACTTGCTGAAAGCAGACAATACCAGATTGATGTTTGCTTGTAATGCTTTTAAATGTAAAGACATTTAACTTCATGGATCATAAACTATGAATGACATCACAAATAGTGGGAGTTCCAGAACTCTTAATTGTGCTCATGGGGAACTTGTAGATAGACCAAGAGATAGTCATTCAAACAGAACAAGGGGATACTGTGTATTTCAAATAAGTACAGGTGTGTATCAGGATTGTATTCTTTAACCCTATGGATATTTATTCAATCTGTATGTGAATCTAATAATAGGAGAATATGGGCTATAAGAAGATATATGTGACAGGGTTAGAGGAAGACTTCTTAACAACTGTGATACGAAGAAGTCACAATCTTACTTGCTGTAAGTGAACATGACTAGAAACACTTACTCATAAAGATCAAAGACTACAGTGTTTGCTATAGATTGTTGTCAAGTACCATGGAGTCTGTTCCGACTCATAGTGACCCTGCACAGGCTTTCCGAGGCTGTAAATCTTTAAGGGAGCAGAACAACTCATCTTTCTTCAGTGGAACAGCTGGTACTTTCTGCCGGCCTTGGGGTTAGCAGCCCAATTCATAACCTCTATGCTTACTATAGATTACAACTCAATATAAAGAAAACAAAACTCCCCGTATCTAGACCAGTAATATCATGATATCATTTATGACAATTAAAGAAAATATTAAATTTGTCAGAGAATTCATTTTCCTTGGAT
>NW_006408663.1:7505901-7508841 GCF_000296735.1 Chrysochloris asiatica | reverse complement strand
ATTGGACACACCACAGACTACCAGAAGAATGAACAAATATGTCTTGGATGAAATACAACCAGAATGCTTCTTTGAAGCAAGAATGGAGAGACACAGTCTCAAACTTTTTGATCATGTTTTAAGGAAGGATCAGTTCCTGAAAAAGGGCATTATGATTGGAGAGGGTAAAATAAAGGAACATAGAAAAATTGAAAGATCCTTGATGAAATTAATTAACACAGTGGCTACCTGCAAAAATGGCCTCAAACATAGCAACAATTGTGAGCATAGATCAGGATCAGGCAGTGTTTTGTTCTACTGTATATAGGATTACTATGAGTCGAAATCAACCCAAAGGCACCTAACAACAATAACACATTTTTATGGGTTTAAAATTTTTTATGGAAAGTTTAAAATTATGAAAACACAGTCTTCAGATTGAGAATATCACAAAAAAAAAAAGCTATGCATATAATCTTTTTGTTTAGTAAAGTTTTTGCAATTTTATAACAGCATTTTTTTTTAACTTGTCCTCATTAATTACCTCAATCTAATAGATAATCTTCAGAACTTTTCAGTCTTGATCTCACTGGAAGTACTAGTTACCTTTCACTCCCAACTACTGTTAAAAATTGTCAATCTCCCTATTCTGTGTCCAAAATAATGCTCTTTGTAATTCTAATGTTGAAATATTTTCCAAGTCCAAAATCTTCTTGCAAAGAAAGTATGTAACTTTTTCTTCTAATTCTGTGTTTTCTGATTGAAGGAACTCTGGTGGTGCAAATAGTTTGTTGTCTACTACTAACCTAACAGTTGATGATTCAAACTTACCCAGAAGCAAGTACTGCAGAAGAAAAACCTGGTAGCATGTTCTATAAAGCTTACAGTCAATCAGACACATGGGGCACAGTTCTACTCTGTAAAACATGGGGTTGCCAGGAGTTGGAATAGTCTGTACACTAATGTTTGTGTGTGTGTGTTCTCTGATTAGTTAAGGCATTTACATAACTCCTGTTTTTCATCTGCTCCCCTTAGGAAGACAGAAACAGGGAGTGTGAGACTCAGCAACTGCTAAAAAATTGTGCCTACAGTCTGTGACTTGAGAGGACTGGGCTATAGTTTGTAAGTCCTTTGAAAATAAATCACCAAACATTGTAAAGCAGACAGAGACTATAGTATTTTCCAACAGATCCCAGTAGTTCAGTATTTATAATCCAATCTTCTGGAGTTTACGAGGCAGAAGAGAGAAAAATGTGAGTCTCTGCTTAAGGCTAAAACTAAAGAAGAGTGCCACATTCTAACTTACAAGACTTATTGGCCAATAAAGCTAATATAACAAATACCATCCTTTGAAAATGAATACCTGTTCATCTATGAATTTATTCTCTAAAAATGATCTTATAATAAGAAATAGATTTGAAACATTCAGCCATGTGTATTTGGTTGCATTCTCTACAATATATGTATTTGATGCTGGGAGGTGTAAAATGATCATCAAACTAGTAATCAAATTTAATAGATGTTAGATATTTAAAATCAATAACATCAATGACATATTACTAATGAGATGACTTCAAAATGAATTACATGTCACTCCTGAGGGATACTCTAGAAGTATTCAATATCTTTTACATCTTGTCCACTAAGAAACTCAAAGAATAAGTGATAATTCCTTTTTTATTGTGGATAGAAATTTTAGAACTGGAGTGGAAAATGAGACTGGGATGACAGGGAAATTATTTACGTTCTCACTTAAAAATTAATTTATGCATATTTAAAATAAAACGCATTAAAAAGCAAATAAAACATATTTACAGCCATCACTTACCAATTATTTACATGCTTTTTAACATTACATATGCTCTTCGAGTTATCTATGTCTAATTATCACTATGATGAAAAACTATGCAATGATGCATTACGTACGGCATTATTTTCTAAACTTACATTCAGTGAAATCATCTTGATAACTTAAAATTAGCATAATTGGAATGTTTACAACATGGAAAATACTACAAATAATTGATTGTTTTTTTGCTTCATTGAGTATCTGTTGAATTATGAAGGAAATGGAGAAAAGGTAATAACACAAAATTTTAAATGTCCATAGCCATAGCAAGATTGTGTATCTACAGATATTATTCAATAAATAGTGCAAAACATTGAGAAAATTTTCTTCCAATACATAATTACTAAAAAATTAGAAAATACCTAATCATTCAAAATATAGAATGAGTCAGTCAGATGTCCTTCATTATTTTTCTTTCTCTTACCCATTAACACAAAAGAAGCAACCAGAATATATATTATAGCTATACTTGTTCACTAGTGATGTGAGTTGGCTAGTAATTGTCTTGCTGTTGTTGAGAGGTGCTGTTGAGTCAGTTCCAACTCAGGGTGACCATATGTACAACAGAATAAAAGACTTCCAGGTCAACAGCCATCCTCACAATTGTGGCTACACTTAAGCCCATTATTGCTGTTGTTACTGACTGTTCATCTAATACTAATGTCACATTCTTCTTCATATAGCCCCATCTTCTCAGATTATTTGTTCAGCTTACAGATGGAATATGGTGGAAGGATACAACTTTAAAAGACACCTTTATGGTTTCAAACTATTTAGTATCCCATGTTTTTTCCTATTTGAATACCTGCCTTTTTGTCTCTATATAAGTAAATCATAAGTACAATTAAGTGTTCGGAAACACCCCTTCTTTTCAAGATCATCTATAGTTTGTTTTAATACATAAAGTCAAATGCCTTTTCATAGTCAATAAGGCATAAATAAACTTCTTTCTTATATTGTTTGATTTCAGCCAAGAGCCTTCTGATTTCAGCAATGATAGCAGTAGTTTTAAGCTCTCTTGTACAACTCATCTGTTAATTTGTAGTACTGTAGTGACTTGCCTGTTGCTGTGATTCTGGATACTATGCCATTGGTATTTTAAATACAAAGAG
>NW_006408663.1:7501745-7503036 GCF_000296735.1 Chrysochloris asiatica | reverse complement strand
GGTATGCTTATAGCTTGGCTGTATGGCAACGATTTCTGTCTCTTCTTGGGTAACATAGGGAGAAAAGCTCCCACCTCCAGGAAAGATGTGTGATCAAAAGGACCAAAAACAGAAGTAATATAAATACATAGACAAATGTCACCACTTTGGAACAGGAATGAAACTGTGGTCAACTGTCCCGAGCTACACCATCAGTGTGTGTGCAATTAGAAGTCTCCAGCAGGGGGTGGGGGTGTCCACTCTCTCAGACCCCTACTCTAGTCACTACAATAGATGTGCACAGGTAGATATTGGGGAGTTAATGGGAGAAAGAGTGTCCAGTATTTTTGCCTCAGAAGGTCAGTTAAGTATCTGTGTGTGCACAGTGCAATTCTCGGGATGGTTGAGTCCTTTTATATTGTGGTTTTACAGATTGCTTTGAATTGGTACTGCCCAGGGAGCTCCAGCAGTGTAATAGCCATAAATGAGGTCTCGAACCGCAAGGTCAGCAGCTTGAAACCACCAGCCGCACTGTGGGAGAAAGACGAGGTACTCCACCCCTGCACAGCCCCACAGCCACAGAAACCCCTCACAGGGTCCTCTGGAGTCGGAACCTACTCCATGGTGCACTGCCAGGAAGGGTCCCTCTGGGGAAACTTTTGGGTCTCTGGCTCTGCACCATCAGCTCCCTATCTCCATACTGTGGGAAAACTGTGCTGCTTAATGTCTGGGCTGAGCAATGAAGGTGGGACAGGGAGAAAGAGGGAGAAATGTGTAGTCTCCCACGTCTCTCTCTCTCTTTTTTTTTGCAGATGCCTCTGCACCACTTTTAGTGTGGTTTTCTGAGCCAGACTGGCTTTAGCCCCACGCTCTAAACTTTGCCTGTGTGGAGTAGTCATTGAGGGAGTCCCGTCTCCAGATTTCTAACTTGCCATATTTTTCTTAATATCGTGATTTTTTTCACTTGCGAGTGTGGGAAACTGATGTTCTGGATATTATGGTAGATCCAGAGCTCTGGAGTTGTTCTGTGAGTGCTTTCTTTGTGAGATCCCCTTCCCTTATCACTGGAGAGTACCCTACAGCCCAAACTGGAAGTCCTGAACAGAAAATTTCAAAGGTCACCTGGATAATAATAAATCAAATATTTTAATGAAATGTGCAAAGGGCTGGAATTAGAAAACCAAAAATGAAGAACACACTCAGAATTTCTCAAGCTGAGGGAACCGAAGGGAAAATTCAAGTCTCAACTTGAAGTACTGAAGGATCAAATGGACAAATTATTGAATGATGCAGAAAACATCAAAAGAAGGTG
>NW_006408663.1:7499792-7500325 GCF_000296735.1 Chrysochloris asiatica | reverse complement strand
AGGTCAGAGAAAAAAAGGAAGACATCCAGCAAGAAAAATTAGTGAATTAGCAGAGTGGCAGTATCAATGGGATCAAGTGTAGCAATAATTGTGAGATTGGCCTAGTACCTGGCAACATTTTGTTCTTGATGGCACTGAACAACAACAACAACAAGAGAAACAACAAAAGTTTATGGGAGTGGAAAACCTCATCATTTTCCCTGGGTGTGGCTGTTGGGTTTAAACAACAAACCTTTTGGCTAGTATTCCAGTACTTACCCTATAGCACTGCCAGGGGTCCTTAGATGCACTCTAGAAACTGAAAAAAGGCAAGGAAATTAATTTGTCCCTAAAGTCTCCAAAATGAATTCAGTCCTCTTGAAACCTTGGTTTTAAGTATTCTGACCTCCAGAACCATAAATCTCATTAAGCTACTAAGTTATTAGTAATTTGTTACAAAAGCAATAGGAAATGAATACAAATAGTATTTGGAGACTGTTGTAGAATTGTTGTTGTTGTTGTCAGGTGGCATTGAGTCGGAACCAACTCATAGC
>NW_006408663.1:7497650-7499022 GCF_000296735.1 Chrysochloris asiatica | reverse complement strand
TCAACACTTTAAAAAGTTCCTGTGCAGCAGATTTGCCCAATGCATTATCCTGTGGTGATACACTAGGTCACCCGAAGTCTAGGTGCACCAAAATTTTGTGACATTAGATGAATTGATGTCTAAGTATGCTAATGTATTCCCTTTCTTTAACACAAGTACTTATTGTCAAGAATAAGGACAGACTACCCAATAAGCAAGATAAGGATGGACTTCCTTATGCTTACTTACTAATCTGTAATGGTCAATATCATTTTTCCCATCACATCAAAGATTCCACTTCTACGTATATTTGGCATCTATCTCACACTGTTCACCGCTAATGTGTAAGTAAACACAAGAAAACCTATACTTACCTTGCTTAATTGATATTTTACAAGGCATGGGAAAGTGAATCATTTTCTAATTTCTATCTATTTCTAAGCTTGCTCTATATCTATTACACATAATTCATCATTACTGCTACTGAGTATGTCTGGACCAAGGTTATGCCATTTTTTGATCAAACCAAATACAGGTTCACTGTATTCTAAAGGTCAATACACAATTATTGGGGTTACTAATTGACTTTAATTTTTATGGGACTTTCAGAAACTTGTAGTATATAGTTAGTCTGCATGTGCTATAAAAATGATTTAACAATTGGCAGTATTTCAAAAGTCCTAAAGAAACACTACTTGGACAAAAGCAGTGGCAAAATGTGAACTATTCTGTCAAGGTTAGGTTTTACCTAGGTTGTAACAAGGGATTTGTATGTTGTAGAAAACATCTGCTATAGAACTAAATTAGAAAACAAACTAATAGTATGTGTGATTACAACCTGAAAAAAAGAAAAAAAATTGTTGTGATAATTTTATTTCTGCCATTTGTCTATCTCTAAATAAATTGAAATTGTAACAGAGGAAAAGCTATACCATCATAATTTAATATAAGATATTATATTTCTTATTGGAATGAGGTGGTTCCATACTCAAAAAAATCCTAGACTGAGAACCACAAGGCCAGCAGTTCAAGCCCACTAGTTGCGTTGAGGCTTTCTATGTGCCTTCATAGATTTAAAGCCTTGGAAACTCTATGCTGGGTTTCTATAAGATGGAATTGACTAGATGGCACTTAGCAACAACATATTGCTTATTGCAGTATCATATCATTTAGCAAAATTATATTCACAACTTATTTTATAATTTTTTTTTTTAAATTACTACTATGTTTACTGATGAAATTCAAAGAACACAGACTTTGTTATGGATTGCATCTCAATGCCAAGAAAACAAAAATCCTCACCACTAGACCAATTAACAACATTCTTATCAACGGAGAAAAGATTGAAGTTGTCAAGGACTTCATTCTTCTTGGATCAACTATCAACGTTCAC
>NW_006408663.1:7495646-7497060 GCF_000296735.1 Chrysochloris asiatica | reverse complement strand
AACAACTATGTCTACACTCAATTTTTATTATTTCTGATCAACAGCTTTTATTTATTATTTGCAGACTCAATAGGAGTTCTTGTTAAGAAAAACTTTTCTTTAAGAGAAAAGATACATACATTGAAAAGCAAGTCAGAAAGCCATGTAGCCTGTTGTAATTGTGCCAATATTGTATTTAATATGTGTGCTTTTCTGCTTCAGTGACTAAAAGAACACAAATTTATAAAATTTTACATTTATAAGTGAGTCCTGATTGTTTAAATGATTGGAAAACTATTAATTATTTTCCATATGTTTATCTTCATGTATTTTTCCCCTAGTGTTACATTTAATGTTTAATTTCATTTTCTATTTCATTTTATTTGGACAAATTTAAATTTTATGGCTTTGTATGATCAAATAATCACTCATATATCTTAATATTTGTGAAAATCTATGTGAGGGTCATGTCTGACATCCTCTGGTTTCACAAGAGAGAGAGAGAATCAAACTCAAAACCAGCTTAAGATAGATTTCTATGAAGTATAAGTTAGACATGCCTCCACCCTACAATTTTCTTTGCCCTATTCTGACATCAGCGGGAGAAAGATGAGGCTTTCTACTCCTGTAAAGATTTACACCCTCGGAAACCTTATACAGGGTCGCTATGGGTCAGAACCGACTCGATGGCACATAACAACAACAACAATTCTGACATCAACCATCCCACCCACACCACTCTCTGCTTCACATATGGATTTGATAATCCATTGCAATTGTCACACAAAACACATACAAATAATTACGATTATGGGATCTATTAAAAAAATAACCAGGGTAAAATTCAGGATCAGAAACAACTCAGGATGTGGAAGTTTTCCATTCAGGAATGCCTCTTCTCTGCAGTACTGCAGGCACACCTCTCTTTTGTGTTGCACCTCTCAATCACATGGCCCCTCTCTTTCTAGCCTGTTTGTACTAGTGTTACAATGCTCTTTTGGCCAGTCTTTTTATGCCCAAACTGCACATTCTGTAAGCCTGCCTCCTGCCCATAGGTATTTTACTTTATTCAGTCTGTGAGCCTAGCATTCTACAGTAGTTCTGTCTCCCCAGGCCACTGCCTCTACCACTGCTTCTGTCACCGCTGCTGTTCTAGGTAGGCCTCTCATGGTCTGTACATGCTGTTCTTTCTTGATAGTCCTAGGATCATCAGTTCTTGGTTCTGAGATAGTTTCTTTTAAACATGTGGATGGCAAAACCAGCCAAATAAAGAATTAGAGTTCTTTATTTCCTATTTTTATGGTACCAACAAATTCTGATGTGGCACTGTAATATAAGCACTGAACCACAAACTGCAAAATCAGTGGTTCAAACCCACCAGCTACTCCTTGGAAACCTTATATAGTGTTGCTATGAATCAGAACTGACTTGATGG
>NW_006408663.1:7492339-7494211 GCF_000296735.1 Chrysochloris asiatica | reverse complement strand
TATTGAAAATATCATGGCTTAAGTTAGAGGCAACTTAGTCCTCAAACTCATATCTTTGCTCTGAAACAACATAAAGAGGTCATGGGCAGCAGGTTTGCTTAATGAAATACATTGATTAATTTCTTGGTTACTGCATCCATGACTGTTAAAAAAGTCTTTGACAACTTCAATCTTTTTTCCATTTATCATGCATTATTTATAGGTTCACTTATGGATTTTTGTTTTCATTACACAGGGTACAAACCATACTGAAGGCTGTCATCTTTGCTCTTCAGCCGTGTTGGGTTTCAGATCCAGAAAGGAAAAACTTTCCGAGTACATAGGTGTCAAGAGATAGAGAAAACTACCAGAATTCTTTCCAAGAGACATTGATTTATAACAGAAAAAGAATAATGGGGATGGTTTACTGACAAGGGATTTTACATACAAAGGACAAAACAACTCTGTCCAGTGGTGGCTGGTTGGATTATGAAGTTTTACAGCGCAAAGGACAGACTAGCATCCTTTTATATCATGGGGTATTCATAAATGTAAGTGCAGTAAAGAGTGGCCTGTAGGAATGGTAGGAGAGTCAAAGGTGCCAGTTGTCTGTCCCTTCCTAGGGAACAAAGGAGTTTCTGCAAGCATAGTGGGAGGGAGAGTTGTCAGCTTGTTCTTGTTGTTGTTGTTATGTGCCGTGGAGTTGGTTCCAACTCATAGTGACACTTTACAGGGTTTCCAAGGCAATAAATCTTTACGGGAGCAGAAAACCTCATCTTTCTCCCATGGAACAGCTGGTAGTTTCCAACTGCTGACCTTGCGGTTCGCAGCCCAATTCATAACCATTACACTACCAGAGCAGATACATAACTACAGCAGGAGAACAAGTAGATGGAGGATGGGATTGTCTGCTCCTTCCTACATAGCAGGAGTAGGGGGACAGAACAGGAGTCATGGTTTTGAGGTGACGTTGGCATCATATGGATTTTGACTGAAAGCAAATAACAAAAAACTATTTACCTGTGCTTTATTGACTATGCAAATGCTTTCAATTCTGTGGAACATGACAAACTATGGACAACATTGCATAGCATGAGTATTCCTGCACACTTATTGTGCTCATGAGGAACCTGTACATAGACTAAGAGGCAGTTGTTTGAATAGAACAAGGGAATACTGAATGGTTTAAAGTTAGGAAAGGTTTGCACCAGGGTTTTATACTTTTACCATACTTATTCAATCTGTGTGCCCCTCAAAAATAATTTGAAAGCTGAATTATATGAAGAAAAACATAGTATCAGAATTGGTGGAAGAGTTATTAACAACCTGCAATATGCAGATGATATGACCTTGCTTACTGAAAGCAAAGAGGACTTAAAATACTTACTGATGAAGATCAAAGATCACAACCTTTGGTACAGGTTGCACCTTAATGTAAATAAAAGGAAAAATCCTTAGCACTTGACCAATAAAAATCCATGTAAATGGAGAAAAGATTCAAGTTGTCAAATACTTCATTTTGCTCAGGTTACCCATCAACACTCATGGAAGCAGCAGTCAAGAAATCAAACAACAACTTTCACTGGTTAAACCTGCTGCACAAGACCTCTTTAAAGTGTGGAAGAACAAAGATGTCAGTTGAGATGTGCCTGATCCAAACCATGATATTTCCAATAACCTCATATGCTGTGAAAGTTGGACAGTGAATAAGGAAGACAGTGGAAGAGTTGATGCATTTGAGATATAGTGTTAGAGGAGAATATTAAAATTTTCAAGGACTGCCAAAAGAAAAAAACAATCTAAATTGGAAGAAGTACAACCAGAATGCTCTTTGGAAGCCTAGATGGCTAAACTTCATCTCTCATACTTCGGACATATTATCAGGAGGGACAA
>NW_006408663.1:7478000-7489503 GCF_000296735.1 Chrysochloris asiatica | reverse complement strand
TATCTCCTCTGTGGTCTTCCATGGTTCTTCCTTTTCTGGAATTCCAATAATTCTCAAGTTATCTCTCTTCATGTTATCCCACATGAATCTTATCCCTTCAGATGTTTTAATCCTTTTTTCTTCTTGCTCTTCTATCTTAGTAGTATTGAGAGATTTGTCTTCTAGCTCACTGGTTCTGCCTTCCATCTCTTCAATTATACTCCTTTATCTTTTCAGTGTATTGTCCATTTCTGATATTTTATAATTAATCATTTGAACCTCTTTTTGCAGGTTTTGAAATATTTCCAATGTAATTTCTATTTTATTTGATTATTCCTGTAGCACTTTCCTGACTTCTGCCTTATTTTTTCAACCCCTCTGTGGAGCATTTGGATGCACTTCAATATCATTCTTCTGAATTCCTTCTCTGGCAATTCCAAAAGCTTGCCCTCTTTCCAATGGGAAGTCTAGATTTACCTCAAACTCTTTTGTCTCACTTACTTAATTTTGTTTCTGGACATATGCTAAGATCTGTTGTTTCTGGGATATTTTCAATAATTCTATGTGCTTTCAATAATTAGATGAATGTTTGTTGATGTATTATTAAGCTTTCTGATTGCCTCCAGGTTGATGTGATCAGGAAATGGGCTTCCCTTTTCTTTTTTCTTATTATTCAACTAAGAGTAACAGTTATAGGTGTTGGTAGCTTATCTAGTGTATAACAGTTGGTGTTAGCTCTTGTGTGGATGGTGGTATTTTATAGAGTGTGGTTGCAGCTTGGCTATATGACCACAATTGCTGTTTCTTCTTGGCTAATGTAGGGAGAGAAAAATCCACCACCACCCCCGAAGGTAAAAGGGGAACCAAAAAACAACAACAAGACTAAAAATGCAAGTCCAAAATGATAAAATTCCAAAAGAATGGGAGAAAAATAAGTGGGGAAATATGAGAAAGAATTTAATGCCATTAATGGTCTCTTGACTTCGAAACTTGAGAAATTTCAAAATATTCCCAGTGTGCCTTAGTAAAGTTTTATTTTAATCAATATATATGACTTTAAGGTAATTTCACCACCACTTGTCTTTCGATTTCTTGTACTGTGGTGGCTTGTGTGTTGCTGTGATGCTGGAAACAATGATACTACCAGCAGAGTCACCCGTGGCGAACAGGCTTCAGTGGAGATTCCATACTACAGCAAATTAGGCAAAAGGAAAGGAGAACAACTTTTGAATGATTAGCCAGTGAAGTACTATGATATCCTTGGAGCATTGTCAGATTTAGTGCTGAAAGATGAGTCCCTGAGGTTGAAAAGCACTCAATATACCACTGGGGAAAACTGGAGCAAAGATTTTAGAGCTTTCAATGGCTAATACATCACAACTCAAAATGACAAGAAATCACTACAACCATCAATTAATAATCAGAATGTAGAATGTACAAAGTATGAATTCAGAAAAAAAATGGAAGTGAAGAGTGCATAAAGATCTATATTCTAGGCATTAGTGAGCTGAAATGTACTAATATTGGATATTTTGAATTTGATAGGCATATGGTTTAATATGCCAGAAACAAAATGTTGAACATGAATGGTATCACATACGTCATCAAAAAGAACACTTAAAGATCTATATGTATGTGTAAGGATAATATCCATACACCTACAAGGAAGACCAGTTAACAGTATTATTATTCAAATTTACACACCAACCACTAAAGCCAGTGGCAAAGAAATTGAAGAATTCTACTAGCATTTTCAGTATGAAATTGATCAAACATGAAATCAGATGCACTAATGTAAAAAAATATGCACCAAATCATCTCTCCCACATTACTGTCTTCTCAATTATGTTCTACAATTAATTGGCCAATAGAACTCACACAACATGCTCACAGTTACGTGAATTTTTAGAGAAACTGGTAGGTTATAATTCAGGTTCAGAAACATTCAAGGAAGTTTTTTTTAAATAAGGACAACCTCTCCACAGCAGTGCCCATAGACAGACTTCTCTCTGTGCAATATTACCAAGCTCTTTCAGAGTTTCTGACACACCATCCTACCATAAGCCACAGTATGAAGGCACTTGGCTGTAGCTTCATGAGTCAGAAATCTATCTTCCTCAACTAAGTACCCAGCCCACCCCCAAGCCCCCAACCGCAAGCAAACTTCCTGCACCAAATCACTGAGCTTTACTTGTATCATGGTCTGGGAAACCAATTGCTCTATCTCATGTTTGCTGTAACTCTTGGTTCTACTATTGCTGCTCATCTGCCATCCCTCTAGTGTTATAGATTTCTGTACCTGTGATTAGGAGGCTAAATGCACAGGTATCTTGGGATCCAAGGATGCACTCCACTCCTGGCTCTTTTTTGATGGTAGTGAGATCTTACCTCTGACTTCTGAGATGGTTCATGTTATACCCATGTTAGAGTGTCAAGTTGTTACAATTATAATTAACTCTGATAACATCCACAACTTAATTATGTCACTTTATCAATGTTTCCTCTACCTTGTCTCACCCAGAAACAACAGAGCAGAAAGTTGTTTAGTGAGAATTACACACTATGACTGCAAGAGATATTAGATAACTCACTACACCACAATTAATAATTCCTGGAATGTGAAATTAATAGTGATGGGAATGTGAAAGTTGCAAATAAAGAGAAAGGATTAGTAGTTGGAAAGTAAGACCTTGGTGGAAAGGGGTGTTTGACATTGCATAATAGCATTTTGCAAGGAGCTCTGGTAACATAGTGGTTACAAATTGGCTGCTAACCTCAGAATCAGCAGTTTGAAACTACCAGCTGTTTCGTGGGAGAAAGATGAGGCTTTCTGCTCCCATAAAGATTTATAGCCTCAGAAACCCTGTACAGGGTCACTATGAGTCAGAACTGACTCCATGTCACATAACAACAACAACAACAGTAGCATTTTGTAAGACCAATGACTTATTCACTACAAATCCATGTTTTCAACAGCATAGAGTGCTCTGGGACTTTGTCAGCAGGAAAACACAGGAATCAAATAGACTACATATATGGAAAGCAACCATGAATAAGCTCAATATCAGCAGCCAAAACAAAGCCATGGGCCAACATTGGAACAGACCACCAAATGAACATATGCATGCACAGGCTGAACCTAAGAAAAATGAGAACATCTCCACCATAGCCAACATTTTACCTTGAGTATATCCCACCCGGTGCTGTGGTTAATATGTTGGCATGCAAGTCAGTTTTAACCACAAGCTCACCAGCTGCTTCTTGGAAACTGTATACAGGGTTGCTATGAGTCGGAACCAATACGACTACACTTAACAACAACAACAACAATAAAAAAGATCAAAGAGAACTGGTAGCATAATGGTTACAAGTTGGACTGCTAACTTCTAGGTCAGCAGTTCAAAACTACCAGCTGTTCTGTGGGAGAAAGATTAGGTTTTCTGCTTCTATAAACATTTACAACATGAGAAATCCTATACGGGGTCACTATACATCGGAATTAACTCCACAACACATAACCAACAACCACCAATGAAAAAGATCAGAAGAGTTTGAGGATAACATCAAGAGCATCATACATGAAGAAAGCAAAGATCAAAAAAACAAACACACACACACACACAAAAACCACTGGGGAAAAAAAAAGAAAAGAGCAAAGTGCATATCACATGAGACTCTGAAACTTGCTCTTGAACATGAAGAAGCTATAGCAACTATAAGACATTATAAGAAAATAGATTAAATATAAAATTTCAAAGGGCAACTTAAGAACACAAAGTCAAATATAATCAGATGTGCAAAGACCTGGAGTTTAAAAGCCAAAAAGGAAGAGCTTGCTCAGCATTTATCAAGCTGAAAAAATTCAAGCCTTCACTTGCAATTCTGTGGGTAAAATATTGAATGATGTTAAAAACATCAAAAGAAGATGGAAAGAATACACAGCATCACAATGCCAAAAACTATTTGGTTGATGTTCAGTCATTTCAAGAGGTACCATATGATCATGAACCAAGAGTACCAAAGGAAAATGTCCAAGCAGCACAGAAGGCATTTTCAAAAAGCAAAGCTTCAGGAATTGATGGAATACACATAAAAAAATATTTTTCACAAATTAATGTAACACTAGAAGACCTCACTTTTCTATGTCAAGAGATTTCTAAGACAGCTCCCTGGCCAACTGACTGGAAGAGATTATATTTGTGTCTTTTCCAAAGACAGGTGACCAAATGAAATGAGGAAACCATCAAACAATATCATTAGTATTACATACAAGTAAAATTGTGCTCAAGATATGTATAAAAAGATTGTAACAATACATCGACTGATCATTTTTTGCACATATAAAAGAAAGGAGATCAAACAGGATATGACACTTTTCAAATAATATTATTAATGTTATGTATAACCAAAGTTATATATGACATTAATTATATTTATTAATATTAAGAATATTATTAATATTACTCAAAATTGATTGCAGAAATATGTTAGTAGGGAACTGGCTGAAAAGAATTACAATTCCAGCTGCTTTGAAGCATGTGATATAATCAAACATGCTTGCAATGATTATGGTTTATAAATTATTATAATTATTTAGGAAACCATGTGTCAATTCCTCCTAGAGCTAAACTTGTACCTATGACAGAGCAGTTTTACTTTTAGGTATATTCCAAAGAGAACAGAGTTCATGTGTTCACCAAAAGACCCAAATAGGAAAGTAGATTATGACTTTATTCATAATAGCCAAAAATGGAATATAATCCAAATATTTTTACAGCAGTGGAAATTATTATTAACACAATTTAATGGTAACATACATTTTCAGATAGTTCCCTGTTGATATACTGTTGCGATCATTTTTGAATTATCTTCAGAAAAAATTTACTTGCTTGTGAATGTAATGATATTATTTGATAATTTCCACATTCTATTGGATTACCTTTCATTGAAATAGGTAGGAATAAGATCACTTTCAGGTGTATGGCCTGGTTTCTGTCTTCCACATTTCTTGGCATTGAATCCCATTATGTTTAACAATAATGTGGGTGAAACAAATTTGTATTTGAATCTGAATCTAAATGTAGTCATGGAAGAAAATCCTTATTATCCACTGTCATAGGTATCTATATAGCAATCTATTCAGTAAATATGAGCTATCATAAGTCAGAATTGACTCAACAGCAGCACATTAAGTTTAGTTTCACTAGACTTGAGGATGTTTCTCTTCTAAGAAACCATAAAAAAATATAGTTGCCATTAATTTCTTCTTAGTGAGCAAGGTTTAAAACTATTTGTATATTTTCACACTTCTTCACAAGGTCATGGATTGTTATTCCTTTGTTCCAAGTTGTTATGCTTCCCTTCCCTGCCCCCAAATTCTCCTTTCTTAAGATTTGGAAACTTCAAGTCAGTGAGCAGTAAACTGACCTTTATCTTCAACTCCTTCTTTGAGTATTTTTTTTTACTTTAAATGAAATATGGCAGTTCCAAGTTGAAGTCATTTGGCCCATTTACATACTTCATTTGATTTTAAGTGAGCTCCTTGATCAGATTAATGTTGTGTAAAATACCAAGATGGTGTGTAAGACATTCTGTAATTTCATGGATTTTTAGTAAGAACATTGTAGCTTTAGTTCAAACATTACATGCAAAGAAAGAAACTTCATATACAGAATAAGTGATTATTCCAGTAATAGGAAAGTCAAGCCCCATCAAATATGGAAATGTTCCAGTGCAATCCACCTGCTATAATTCTGTTGGCTGAATCACCCTAAGGAACATGCTGTACCGGGGGCTCAGTGTTGACTTCTGCTGCTGGAATATTTGGAAATCAGTAGTAATTGTAGCTAAGTTAGGTTTTATTTGTGAAAGTCCATGTTGTAGAGCCCATTTATATCCTTCATCCCTGCCACTAAAGATACTTTGGTCATGAATGAGCCCATCGGACAATGGCAGGAGTGGTTAGGGGAAAATATTGACTGGAATCCATAGAAGGAGTCATCCTACAAACTTAATTATTAAAATCCTCCCTTGTTGAGATTACTTCAGTGAATGTTCACAACAGATGCAAATATTGTCATGATTTTTTTTTTTTTTTTGCCAATTCATAGAGATCTCTCCACATACCCCATCTCTAGGCCTTGTTCTCACCTATTTCCCAATCATATTTCTTCCAAGTTTCCATATAGCCAAACCATTGGCATAGCTCGTGAGATAGAATAGAACTTTGAGCAAAATGAACCATTAGACACATTGCTAGAAGTTCTGCTCACTGTAAGGATTTCCCTTAACCATTCTCCCTCATTTCCAAAATGGAACTAGTGCTGCAGCTGTATATATTTAGATATTGAATACACTTTTATTTTACTGCTGTAAAACCAAGCATGAGTTTTTTCCTTCTTCCATCAAATAGATGTAAGGAATACACCATGGAGCCATAGGTTCTGGCTAGAAAAAATAATTTAGTGTAGCAGGAACAGGGACCATAGGTATTTTGGTTGCTTTATCATATAAATTCCTTGTACAGTCATGTCTGAACCCAGTCTTATAGATACCAGTTTATGTGAAACTTTATCTCATGGTGGGTCAGACGCCACCCTTTCCATAATATGCATCTCAAAATCTAGGTAAGTTTGCAGATCATACTTACACATTCAGTGTTTCATAAGACCCAACAGCAAGTCAAAAGCTTTTTCTCAGAAAAAGACAGTAGACATCTGCAAAGGATAGCTAGGTCTTGCTCCAAATCTTCAGGGTATGCATTATAATTCACCAATGTTACTGTTGTTAGGTGCCATTGATTCAGTTTTGACTTACATTGACTCTACATACAAAAGAACAGAACACTCTCCAAGTCTATGCCATTCTCACAGTCCTATGTTTGAACCCATCATGGGGTTTAAATGGTACAGTCATGTGCCATTCTTGTATTACTATGTTTGAGCCCATTCTTACAGACACTGTTTCAATCCATGTTGTTGAGGGTCTTCCTTTTTTTTGCTGACTGAGTTCTTTACCAAGTATGATGTCATTTCTGGTGACATGTTCAAAGAATGTGAGATAATGTCTGTCTATTTTCATTTATAATGAACACTGTAGCTATATTTCTTCAAACACAGATTTGTTCATTGTCCAGGAAGTCCATGATATATTTAATATTCTTCATCAACACCACAATGGAAATGCATAGATTCTTTGGTCTCACTTATTCACTGTCCATTTTTTCTTTTCAATTGAAAATACCATGGCTTGGATCAGATTCACCTTAGTCCTCAAAATAATATTTCAGCTTTTTAACAATTAAAGATAACATTTGCAGTAGATTTGCCAATGCAGTAAGCAATTTTATTTCCAGGCTACTCCTTACATGAAGTCCTGGTGTGGTGCTGTGGCATAAAGCACTGGACTGCAAGATCAATTTGAACAACAAGGTTGGCTGTTCAAATTCACCAGCCACTCCTTGCAAACCTTGTACATGATTTCTATGAGTTGGAACCAACTGAACAACACTTAACAACAAGAATTCTTACATGGATATCAATTGTGAATCCAAGTAACATGAGATTCTTAACAACTTTAATCTCTTTTCCATTTATCATAATGTTTATTGGTCCTGTGGTGAGGATTTTTATTTCTTTATGTTGAGATGAAATTCATATTAATGACTGCAGTCTTTAATTTTAATCAGTAGATGCTTCAATTCCTCTTCACTTCCAGCAAGCAAGATTGTTATCTGTGTATCACAGGTTGTTAATGAGTCTTTCTCCAAACCTGATGCCACATTTTTCTTCATATAGTCCACCTTCTCAGAATATTTGCTCACCATACAGATAGAATAATTATGATGAAAATATATGACCCTGGCACACACCTATCCTGATTTTTAAACTTTTTGTATCTGTTTATTCTGTCTGAATGACAGAATTTGTCTATGTACATGTACCCTATGAGCTCAATAAAGTGTTTTAAAATTCCCATTCTTCAGAACATTATCCAAAATTTATTATGACTCACATATTTGAATATCTTTTCATTCAGCTATTTTGTTGTTTTAAGTGTCATCAATTCAGTTCTGACTCACAGAGATCCTTAAAGGGTTTTCAAGGCTGTATATCTGTGTGGGAGCAGAAAATCTCAACTTTCTCCTGCTAAGCAATTGGGTGGATTCCAACCATTGACCTTGTGGGTTATTATTGCAGTGCATATCTGACAGAGTTGCAACTACAGGAACCTAGAAAATGTTCTAAACATTTCCATTTACCACTGATACACCAGGCACTATAGAATCTACTAGACCATGGATCCTCTTGGCCAACTGGTACAATTTATTTGTTGACAAGTGGCAGAGCAGCTTGCACAATTCCCTGAGTGCAATTCCTTTTTCTTGTTCTGGACTCAATTAAAAACCACAAATTTGGGTATCTCTTGGTAAATAGATCTATAAGCAATGACATGGGAATGGTGTCTGATTTCACCAGGGGGATGGAAAGTCAAATTTATCGGCTGAATTTCTTTTCCTTTAAGGTAAAGCTCATACATTCTCCAGTTGCCCATTTTGGCACCATCTATCCCTCCCACCATATTCTCTGCTTCTCTGCTGAGTTTGAAAATTTATTGCAATGGCTGATCAGAACTCACAGACAACACTAATGATTTTCAAATTGTTTAGGGAAGTTAACAGGTTACAATTTCAGAATCGACTCTATGGCACTTAACAACAACAACAATAATTTAAGATCAGAAATGTTCAGAAAACAGTTCTTATGTCAAGACAGTCTCTTTTCAGCCATGTCCACAGGGATGTCTCTTTCCGGTCCAGTCAGGTAGCTTCTTGGTCTGTGCCCTGCTTAGGCCTGATACAAAGCTCATTAAACACTGCCAATAAATGTCCAAAGGGCCCTCCACTATACTATAACATACAGCTGAAAGATGCTCAGCTATATTTCTGTTAGTCAACAGTCCTAGATTCCCATTTAAGTACTTGGAGGCAAACCACTCCAAAATAGAGTTTCCTAAAAAAGCATTCAGCTTTCTTATGCCATAAACTAGAAAGTCAACCACTTTGGTTCATGCTCTGATTCTTGGTTATAATCCTGCTGCCATTCTCTGTTTCTTGGATTGAGGAGGTTCATTGTAGGTATCTCTGGGTCTAATGGATGCACTCCATTCCTTGCTCTTCTTTATTCCTTGGCTGTGAGATACACCTTTCCTGCTTTTGAGATAGTTCATTTTAGACCCAACAGGATGGCAAAATTAACAAATCTCCATATTAGAGTTCCAAGTTTTAAAATCACAATCAACTCTACTATCACTCAAGACTGTTCCATACAATCCTATAAAAATCTCCCCCACTTTCTTTTACCCAGACACATCAGGAAAACATGAAATACACTCAATATTCAGTGTCTCACCTAGTTGGTCAATGAGACTGTGCCTAGAAGAACCATATCAACAAATTCACTACACTACAGGCAAAGAGTCCTGGTGTGGTGCTTCAGGATAATGCACTAGACCACAAGATTAGTTTGAACTGCAACATCAGCAGTTCAAACCTACCAGCCACTCCTTGGAAACCCTATAAAAGGTCTCTATAAGTTGATAATGACTTGACAGCACTTAACAACAACAACAGGATCAGGTTAGCAATGTGAAATGTGTTGTTTCTAAAGTCCAATAGACCAATAGGCATAGCGACTCTATTTTGTTTTTAGGAAGAGTCAGTTACTTACTCATTACCTTAAAGAGAAATATTGATATGCCCCATAACATTGGACCTCTAAAAATTTCACTTAAGTTGAAATTTCCCACCATCTGATGAAATTGTCTACTTCTGGTTCACTGGGTCCAGTCAGCATTTTATCATGAATATAACAAACCTGTGTAATATCTGATGAGAAAAGAGAACAAGAATTGTTTAGACTAAATTATGACAAGAGTTGACTGACTCCTGAGATAAAATTGTGCAGGTATATTGCTATTCTTCACAGCTAAAAGCAAACTTCTAGTGATCTTTTCCATTTTTTAGTCAGTCATTTGAAAATACTGCTACAGCACATTTAACCTCATGAGCATACTGAATCTGGAATCTATGCATAATATGCTCATACAATACATTTGACCTGATCCATCTTTATGTTCCTTTAACCATATCTCATACCATTTCCACATTTATTTTCCATATCTCTGCCTATATGTATTATAAAAAATCATGCAGTTCTTTTGATGTGTAGTGCACATCCTCAAAAGTCACATTTGAACCACACTCTCTTAGACTTAAATCTAGTTATAGTTCTAAATAGGGATGTCACAGTTGCTTGAGAAAAAAATTAAGTTCCTCAGGCAAAGCAGAGGTAATTTTCTCACATAAGAGTAGAAGGACTGCTTCTACTAGCAAAAAAAAAAAAAAAAAGACAACAGAATGTAGAGTTTCAATGTCCCTAGCTGCACTGCAGTCTCTCCATAAGTCCATATACATATTTTTAGAACCCTGTTCCTTCTCTGTCTATGGCCTTAATTTAACACTGAAAAATCTACCAGTTTGGTATTTTAATTTATATTGTAATTTTAGTCACTGAAAGGATTATACTCTGGGTTCACATTTCTAAGACTATAGGGAGAAATTTTACTCTGTATAACAGGGTTACTATGAGTCTGAACTGATGCTATGACAATGGGTTTTTATAGGGTTGTTTTTCTTGTTCTAAGTACTGTGGAGTAGATTCTGACTCACAGTGAACCTGCTCAGGGTTTCCAAGGCTGTAAATTTTTATGGAAGCAGAAAGCCTCATCTTTCTCCCGCTTTATAGGGTTAAGGATTTCTTTTGAGGCAGACTTACATATTTTCAAGTTATTTATGTGGAGTTTAAGCTAGAAATTTGAAGTCCTGAGTGCATCCTTTCCTTTAACTCACTTTCTTCAGGACGTTGAAGAAAAACTAGAAAATCTCATTATGCTTTTCAGTGTGAATAAAATTTTTGAATTTGATAAACACACAGCAACTGAAATCTTTACTTGTATAGGTATGTGATTAGGAGTATCTAAAGATGATCACTGGCTGCTCCTTGAAAACCTCTACAGGATGATCACTGGCTGCTCCTTGAAAACTTCTACAGGGTCGCTATAGGTTGGAATCAACTTGACGGCACTTGACAACAGCAACAATGATGATATTTTACATATCTCAGATGTGGTGTTGTACATTAATGAGCTGGACTGCAAAGTTAGTTTGAAACACAAGGTCAGTGGTTCAAGCTCACCAGCCACTCCTTGGAGACCCTATACAGGGTTCATATAGATTGGAACAGACTCGGTGGCACTTAACAACAACAACAATTATTGCATCATGCCATAGACTTCCAGTGCAATCTTACCATTGGAAAAAGAGTCATTAGTGCCCTGACATAAAGTTAGTTCTGACTCACAGAGTCCCTGCATAGTGTTTTTGAGGAGAAGCTGATGAGTTTAAACACTACCCACACTGTTATGTAAGGTATCTAATAAAAATAAAATTCATTTTTATATTTAT
>NW_006408663.1:7474764-7477290 GCF_000296735.1 Chrysochloris asiatica | reverse complement strand
CTTTGAGTATCTGCAAACAAAATTTGGACTCATATTCTAAGAAAAGTAAAAGTTTATTTTAAAATGATAATAATAAATAGTTACTGGTGAGAAAACATGGATTCATCACTACAAGCCTGAGAGTAAATGACAGAGTTTGGAATGGAAACATCTTCAATTGCTGACTAACAAAAAATTCAAAAGTCAATCATCAACTGAAAAATTTACACTTACAATTTACTGGAATGATCAAGGGTTAGTGTTAGAACACTATAAGGAAAAAGTTTCAATAATCAACAGTGCTTGTTACATTGAGATGCTTATTGAATAACTGAAGCTTAAACTTCATATTAAACACAGAAGAGTGCTATCCGTGGGTACTGTGATCTTGCCTCACATTGCACATCCACACACCTCTGCCCACACTGTTGACACTCTGCAAAGACTTCATTTTGAGATATTAAAGCATCCTTGCTATAATCTTGATATTGTACCATCACCATCACACTTTCCACCTTCCCTGCTCCCTTGAATGCAGTCCTTCAAGGATGAAGATTCACCTCTGATGAATAAGTGAAGACAATGATACATCATGACTCGCAGCTCAACCTAAAACATTTTTTAGTAAAGGAATACAAAAGTTATTGACAGATGGGCAAAGTGTATTGAAAAGCATGAAGTTTATGTCAAAAAAAAAAAAATCAAGTATTTGTGTCTTCTAAATGTTGATTTAAATAAATTCTATAACCAGAGTACAGATAATTTTTTTACTCACCCCCATACATACATATTTAATTGGAATTATTTATTATGAGTCCCTCACCAGTACTTTTCCCTTCTCCTAGCCTTCTTTATTTTGTTTCTTAAAATTTATTTTTAACAGTTTGCATATTATCCTTTAACACTGAAACAGCAATCATTTGTTTCTTAGAGCAATTTTTGTTTATTAAATTCCAGTCTTCTTTTGCATGCTCCATTTTTATGTAATTGAAGGTTTGATTCTCCAATTTTTATTATATTATAAAGCATGTAATTGAGTTAGCCTACCAGATAAGTGGAGGAATGAGAATGTTCTAATATTGAAGCATTGAAATAAATATTTAAAATAGTGGCATATTCATCTTTACAAGAAACAATGAGGGAAGCTGATTTTATATTAAAGTGAATTATGTTGAGGAAGTTTATTCTGGGGTACTTTAAACTATTTCAATCATTTTGTCAGAATCCATGCCAAAGGAATTACTCACATAGTGAATATTTTCCATTCAAAGTGTATTTATTATATTACATTCATTGCACAGTACTAGGGACTGGGGGAAATGAATCATAGATATGATTCAATTTTCTTCAGGAGCTACTTTTTCTACTTTGGTAGCAAAATACATAACTATGCATAGTAGAAAATAGCAGACCACATTTGTGACAGTTGTATCTGAATGCCTGTATTCAACATCTGACTCAGATACAAATAAAATCTGTTGCCACCAAGTTTATTCTGACTCATGGTGATGCTTTGTATTAAGAATAGAGCTGTTCCATAGAGTTAGTCTTGGTTGTAACCTTTACAGAAGCAGATAGTCATGCTTTTCTTCTTAGATACTAGTGGGTGGTTTCAATTTCCAAAGTAAAGGTTAGTTGTTGGTGGTGTTGTGAAGTGTCATCGAGTTGGTGTGGACCCATAGCGACCCTGTATAGGGTTTCCAAGGAGCAGCTGGTGAACTTGAACCACTGACCTTGCAGTTCAAATGGCTTTGCAGTCTGGCTCATTAACCCACAGCACTACATGAGTGTAAAATCATTTTATCACTCAGGGATATTTACTAAATAAATTATATTAGGTGAGTCAATATATTTCTTATAACTAGTCTTACTATCTGAACAATGCGATCATGGCTGCTTATAGCAATTATATTACTGTTAAATGCTGTGAAGTCAGATCAGACTCATAGCGACTGAGTGTATAGTTTCCAAAGAGTGACTTACTGGTGGATTTGAACCCCTGACCCTCCAGTTCAAACTAACATAGCGGTCATGTACTTATCCTACATCACTCCTTATATTGTTTAATCATGAAAATAACTATATAGGGACAGATCTAATTATTTTTCTAATTGATACCAATTACAAAGCCAAGAATCAAAGGATTAATAATGTGTCTAAGGTTACATAGTATATACCTGGACTTTCAATTCAGTCAGTCTGCATTTAGGGTTACAGTTCTTTCATATTGTAGTACTCTTGTCTATTTTATATAGTGAATCAGAAATCATATGTGGTAAGTGAAATGACTGTACAGAGAGTTTCTGTTGCTGTCGATAAATTATTTTGAATCAGTTCCAACTCATAGTAATGTTGTATGGACAGTAATATTTACTAATACTGGTCATTGTCTTCCATTTTCTATGCCATCTTGCTAGTAATAATTAGAAAAGCTTGCATAATATATTTGTTAAACTGGTAAACCAAAATTTAATTGGTCAAAGACTTTTAAGATACTTTGATATATTCTGCTCTGGTTAGGATTTTTAGATATTTATTATTAGATAT
>NW_006408663.1:7467696-7469138 GCF_000296735.1 Chrysochloris asiatica | reverse complement strand
CATGCATATTAGGTTATTCTTATGGAGTGCTTAATCAGGTTATATGTATTTAACTTAAAATAAAGTTAGATGTTTTGATTCTATTATGGTTTTCACTGTCAAACTAAATATATCATCTATTAGAATAGATTTCTAGTCTTAAATCCTATTAAAAAGTCTTGACATAAGTCTTAGGTTAAATCCCGTAGACACTAAATAACATAAAAACCTATTAAAATGCTTAACTGAACATTTAATACATAAAAATAACTTAATATATTTTAATAATTTCCAGTTAATTATGGAGGAGTACTATACCTTATAATTAGGCAGGCATTCCCTGGTTATAAACTGTGAAAGTAGATTTTAAGCAATATATTTTTACTACATGGAACTAAAAATAGCAAGGTAAATTTTAAATTTTCTAACTATTATAATATCAAATATTTGTCTTAGTGTCTTAGTTCAAGAAGAAGCAAGAAAAACATTTTTTATTGTTGTCAGTTTATACCCACAGAAATAGTTTGGTTTGCAGTAACTGTGAATCCATTTTTAAAGTAGTTTGGGCTATGTCATATTCATTTATACTTCAAATATACTCAACTTGACCAAAAATGATTTTTCAGATTTTAATTAAAAATGTTCATTATCAAATGCTTTTAAAATTCCTAAACATCTCTTCTTCACTAGTGAGCTGAAATTGCATAGTTGATACTGGTGCAGGTATTCAGATTTTCAACCTTACATTGTCATGCCCTGTTAACAACTTCAGAGAAGTCATTGAATTTTCTGAAATTAAGGTTTCAGAACCTCTTTTAAAATAGTCAACTTGTCCCTGAAGCATGATTCAAATTATTCATACGAGTGAAAATTTGATATTTGAGGTGGTAAATACATAAGAAACTTTTGTCATACTTTGCACTGAAACTATTTTTAAATTAAAAAATGATTATGTTTCTCGTATCCCAATTAAAGGATTTATAGACTGGATTCTGACATTCTTTGCTCACTTCTACATTCTCTGCTCCTTTTTCTCTACATCACCCTTCTGTCTCTTAATACATATACACAAAATCCAGTTCATATTTTTCTACTAACTTTGTTTTGACCTTTTTTATCTTATGCAAAATTTGTAATATATTTCAAATGCATTTATTGATTAGAGTAAGTATGTACAGGATGCATTTATTTCACAGCTATTAAGTTGATTCTGACTTCTAACAACCCTATAGGACACAGCAGAACTGCCCCATAGGGTTACCAATGCTATAAATCTTTACACAAATAGCTTGCCTCATCTTTTCCCACAGAGAGACGTGTGGGTTCGAACTGTTAAAATTTTTGTTTAGCAATCTACTGCTTAACCAACAGTACCACTAGGGCTCACAGGATTATAAAGTAAAATCAAAATTTGAATTGGAATAAAATAATTTAACAAACATTCTTACTGGCAAACACCCAGT
>NW_006408663.1:7455405-7467596 GCF_000296735.1 Chrysochloris asiatica | reverse complement strand
AAAAAAAAAAGTAATGTTACTTGACAAACTAAGTTGTATTTGGCCAAAGCCATGATATGCCCATTTACCTCATGCATTTGAAAGTTAGACAATGAGAGAGGAAGGCCATAGAAAAATTGATGCATTTGAATTATGGTGTTGATGAACAATAATACAATAACAAGGATGGCCAGAACAGATAAATTTATCTTGGATGTATATATAGAGAGTTCAAAACAGATAAATTTACCTTGGATGTATATATAGAAAGAGTTAGAATACACATTAGAAATGAGGATGGTGAGACCTCATCTCATATACTTTAAATAAGCTATCAGGAGGGATCAGTCCCTGCTTACTTGACCAGAGAAAAACAGGAAGACCCTTGATGAAATGAACTGACACAGTGGGTATAACCATGTGCTGAAACATGGCAACAATTCTGCGGATGGCACAGGATCTGAAAGTGTTTTACTATGTCATGTATAGGGTCTCTATGAGTCTGAACCAATTCCATGGCACCTACACAACTACATTATTTTATTATTTTTATTATATGATAGTATAGTGTTATTTTTTATAGGGATGCCTAGGAGCTTTGGTTCCTTTTTTCTTTTCAGTTCATTTGTTTACTTTTTAACAATTCTAATATCAAACATAATAATTATTATGATATATTAAGTCTGCTTCATTTTCAGCAAGGAAGGTTGTGTCATCTGCATATCACAGGTTGTTAATGAGTCTTTCTCTAGCCTGATGCCACATTTTCTTTCATATAATCCTGCTGCTCAAATTATTTGCTCAGCATACAAATAGAAAAAGTATCATGGAAGCAAACAACCGTGGTGCATGCCTTTCATAATTTTAAACGGCTCATGAATGAACGGTCCAATATGTAGAAATGTAAAATGGTATGATCATTTTGGCAAACAATTTTGCAGTACTTTAAGTCATTAAACAATTAAGTTTTATGCAGTATGGTGATTTGACTTCTATATATTTGAAGTGGAAAAATAGCAATGCACATTTATGCAAAGCAATGTAAATGTATGTATATAGTTGCATGTTGTTGTTTGTTGTTAAGGACCCTGTGGAGTCGGTTCTGACTCATAGTGGTTCTGACTCATATTGACCCTGCAAAGGGTTTCCGAGGCTGTAAATCTTTACGGTAGCAGAACGCCTCATCGTTCTCCTGTGGAGCTGCTAGTAGGTATGAACTGCTAACCTTGAGTTGGCGGTCCGACTCGTAACCAGGACGCTACCAGAGTTCTTTATATAGCTGCATAAGTCACATTAACTCATAATTATAAGTCAGCCTAACGTCTATTAACAGATAATTTATAATATGTAGTTTGTTGATCACAATAAAGGGGTTAAAAAAATATATATCCCAGAGCATATTCTTCATAGTTCTATGTAAGAGTAAATTGAGAACTAAGCTCTATGCACATAATACCAGCAAAAGTGATCATGGTGGTGGTGGTGGTATGCTGTGGAGTCAGTTCTACTCATAGTGACCCTGCAGAGGGTTTCCAAAACTGTAGGTCTTTATTGCAGCAGAAAGCCTCATCTTCCTCCTGCAAAGTAATGGAGGAAGTATTGTTTTGTTTTAATTCTGAGATTTTACTTTAAAAATGTCACAATATAATACCAAAAGATCATGTCTAATAGTCTTCCTGCATATATTCAGATCACACGCATGTTAAAATAAGAGAAAATATTTCCAAAATATATATAGTTCACTGTTTACATGGGTCAATACAGGGACACAGCTTAATCAAATATCTCAACATATTCAAGAAACTGTAAGAACTCCATTCACATATGAGATAATATTATTGCCCAAGCTACAAAGACCTGAAATGACTGAAATGTCAATTTACCTATGTCTAAATAACTTGTTTTATGCACAGTGAGATTCCCATTAAGTCCTTTTACTAAAAGAAGTTGTATTTCTACATAAGAATTTCCTGATGCTTTTTTTGTATGGCTCACTTTCCTGTACCATTATATCTGAAACTGCATCATTACTGTTGCAGAACCTGAACTTATGATATGTGACGATGCTTTGAGGTAGAAACACTGCAAATGAGAGTTGAAAGTCATAACACTTCCTTATCCTTGTCTTCAGTTTCAGAGACTGAACATATTCTTTTTATCTCCCTTTCCATTTGTATGTGATAATGACTTCAGTGTTTTAAGCTTGGATATTTTCCTAAAAATTCGTAATTAGAAATACTATATTTTCATTTATATTTTATTTCCAAAGTTTCTCTCTGCTGTAAGAATTCAGTGTTAAATTTTAGATTATATGTAAAACTTTTTTCCATTAGAAAATAGAATCAAATGACATAAGTATTCTCCATGACAAATTGTCAGCAATTTCTTCATAGTATTCAGACAAGGAAGAAACATTTCTATAAAGGGAGAAATACTAGGAAAAAAATCTATGTAAAGGCCATATAAGAAAATAAAATTGATATCTATAATATATCATCTTATGTATTACAATGCCAAATAATGTCTTAACTAAACTGAAAGGAGTACTACCAGAGTGCACAAATGTATAATAATTTTATCACTGAAATCTGATGAGAATTTGAAGTTGTACTCTATATTTTTTTTCCATTTGTATAAAATCATATGGTTTGGTGCTTTTTTAAGAGAGTCTGGATTTTATCTTTTTGCACTTACCAGAAAGAACAAAGAATAGGAAGTTTATTAGATATTTATAGCAAAAGTATTTACATAACGGATTTCATATATTTTTAAGCTTCCATGCATTCAATTAATAAAATCACAACTTTCTAGTCATGTAGCTTTTAGAAGGTTCATATATATTACATCGTTAGTATAGGACAAACATGACTAATTAATTATTATTAGAGTTTTGTATCTTAATAAAGAGTGGATCCATTTTTTTTTAATGTTTTGCAAACCAAAAGAATTCAGTCTGGATACATGTGAAGTATATTTAGTCCAGATTATTAACAACTAAGGGTTCCCTAGTGATGCTGTAAGATAGGCACTCTACTTCTAACTGCAATGCTCGTAGTTCAAAACCACCAGACAGTGGAAAGATGAGACTTTCTGCTCCAAGAAAGACTTGCAGTCTTGGAAAACCTATAGAGAGTCCTTATAAATCAAAGTTAACTTAATGACAATGTGTTTGATTTTTTGTTTTATTGGCAACTGTAATGTTATTACCTGTGCATACTAATTACATACTTGATCAATTTCAATTTGCCCAAGTTAGTGAAAATGCTCAATTCCTTCATATTTTGTATTAGTATTTGGTGTGTAATTTGAGAAATAAGTACATATTGACTAGCCTTATTTCTAAGTTTATGGCTATTATCCAATTGCTAACAGTATTGTTACTACAGGTTGTTCATTATGACAACGAATGTCATGTTGTTCCTTCCTCTTCAATTTGTTATTCCTAGCATATCAGAATATATGATTGTCTGATTAATAATGGTGATTGATCACTCATTTCTACTCCATAATGCCTACGATAATAATCTTCAAGCATTCCATGCATTTTTGACAACTTTCAATTCCCTAGATTCATGCTTCACAAGTACATTTATGTTTTAACTATTAAAAGATGTTTACAGATGTTTCTTCTCATCTTGACTTGTGCAACATCAGCAAATAAAGGTCACCAAACCATTATTACAACCATTACAGTTGACTGTACTCTGAGGAAGCAGTTTTTCCCAATGGTGTTTTTAGTGCCTTCCAATCTGAGGGGCTCATCTTCTGGATCAATATAAAGCAGTGTTCCACTGCTATTCATAGGTTTTCAGTAGCCTTTTTTTTTTTTTTTAAAGAAATAATTCACCAAATGTTCCTTCATCTGTCGTCATCTGGAACCTCCATCAGGCTGGCAGTGCTCAATGATTGTTCCACTAGGGCTCCTTTGTATATTTATAGAAATATAAAACTATCCAGACCCTATTAAGGTAAAATTTACAGTATCTCACAATTATTAAAATTTAGCAGGAAAGTAAAGAAGCTTAAAAATAAAATTTTTAATGAGAAGAAAAAAATTCAAGTCATTCAAAACTGAACCCAGATGGATAAGATACAATTAACAGAAAATATTTAAGAAATTTTAGTTGTATGTTTTTTGTATATTATGGTGTTAACTGCCATCAAGTCAATTCTGACTTATATCAACCATGTATAATGCTTCCGAGGAGAAGTTGTTGGATTTGCACTGCTGGCCTTGTCTTTCAAACAGACCTTGTGGCCCAGTGCTTATCTTACAGTACCAGACCAGGACTTCAAAGTCATAGTAGATATACACAGAAACAAATAAACAAGCAACAAAAATGTCAGAACTTTTAAAGATGACAATTAACAAGATATGAGTGAAAAATGTACCTGATAGCAAAATGTGGCAAAATGAAAAGTTAAAAAACAAAAAACACGGTTTTCACACTGAAAGCCACATTATTTGATGATCACTAGGAGTGGATGATAATCACCAGGGGGGCAAAGAATGGATCATAAGTTAGAATGTAGACAAGTATTAACTTGGTTGAAATGGGAAAAGGCAGGCACAGTGATTTATTTACATTTTGAATCACTTTGAGACCAGGAATTAGATATACTAGAAATCGGAAGCATAGAAAAAATGGAATGAGGCAATGTCTTTGCTGATACTATGCTTAGAATTTAGGAAGAAGGCAGTGAATGATGACAGATGAAATAAGCTTGAAGTAAATGGAAATATTTTTGAAACTTTTTATTGTGAATTGAGTGAAGATTTAAAGAGCAGATCATTAGATTTACATCCAACAAATCACACACTTTGTATCATCTCAATGATTTCAATCCCCTCCATTCAACAGCAGTTATTCCACTTTATCCCTGTGGTTTCTATTTCCATTCAACCCTCCTTCCAAAGTGCTGTAAACCTTATCCCCCAAAAGTGTTGCCCTTTAGATCTTCCATGGTGAACATACCTCATTAGTATTGTTACCCCCGTTAGATCTACTGCTTGATTGAAAATAGGACCAAAGAGTGAGTTATTTTCCAGGCCTGAAAGATAGATGAGAGCTATAGTCTGGGGTCATCTGGTCTCTTTCTGACCTGTAAGCCCAGTCATTTTTATAATTGTGAGGGGTTTTTTTCCCCACATTGTCTCTCACTCTGTCTGGGATTTTCTAATGTGATAGTTTCAGAACAGTTTTCTGCCGGTCTCAGAGTTGTGGAGATTGATTTCCACATGTTCTATTAGTCCATTGGATAAATTTATTTCAAGCATCTTCAATTTCCATCACTCTTCTTTTGTCTGTACACAAAGAGACTGATAGTTGCACCTTACTTAGCCATCCATGAGCTTTTAAGGTCCCAGTTAAGAGTAGGACAAATTTTTGAGAGGTTTGAGTGTAAGTATGAGGGAGTGACAGGGTGCTGAGTTTAGGGAAACAATAAGAAGAAGAAAAAAAGAAACAACCAAACAAACAAAAAATTATGCCTGGAATATTAACAACAGAGTAAACACAGGGAAAGGAAAAGCTTGAACACATAGCAAGGAACAAGAAAATGTAATCTTTTGTTATCACTTTTATTTAACAACCTGAAAGTGAGGTAAGTTTTAAGTTCCCTTTTTATCAGCTTCTTTGAATTTTAGTTCATTTAAAATCAAAGACTGCATTTAGTTGCAAGCACAATGTGTTATTGAGTTATGGTGTTGGAGGAGAATATTAAATGTACCATGGACCACCAAAAGAGCAAACAAATCAGTATGCAAGAATTACAGCCAGAATGCTTCTTAGAAGCCAGGATGGTCATCAGACGTCATCTCTCATACTTCAGATATATTATCAGGAGGGACTAGTCCCTGGAAAATAATATCATGCTTGGTAAAGTAGGAGGTAAGCAAAAAAAAAAGAGAAAGACCCACAATGAGATGGATTGGTACTATGGCAACAGCAATGGGTCCAACTGTAGCAAAGATTGTGAAGCTGGCACAGTGTTGGTTTTTTTTTTTTTGTTTTTGCATTTGGTCACTTTGAGTAGGTACAGAATTGAGGGCACCTTACAGCAATAACAATGACAGTGTATGAAACCTTTTGTCATACCAGTAGCTGATATGAGATTCATGGAATGTGGAGGCATCTTAAGAGATATAATGGAGAGGGAATGAAGATGATGGCTTATAGATCTATATTGGAGAGTTAAAATACAGCATACAGTAAGGGGGCAACTGAGAAATGGGATAACACATGGGGTGATAAAGGAAAGGAGGCAATGCATTTGGACAACAAGAAAAAGGAATTGATAAACCATACAAAGCACCCAAATTATAATGTCTGCTCTTTTGCCTGACAAACAGAGGTAATACAGTTTACACTCTATGAAATGTCTCCGGAATGTGAAGTATATAAGCATTGGAATGGTGCTTTTATAATCCATCTAAAGATACAGTATATATTAGATTGAAAACTTGGAGAAATTGTATTCTATTAATGTCATCGTCTATTTTTATCATTAGACAAAGACTTAATGTTGTGATTTATGCTGTTATGTTTGCCATAACTCGCTTTAAATATATTGACTTTCAACAAAAAAATATTCTAAAATGTTGAAGTTTTCCCCTCATAGAATAATGGCTATACTGTTCATTTTATTCTGCTCAATAGAGTGACATGCTATTGTCTTTGACTAAGATATAGGCTTTTTTGCAAGTTTATGTTTTAATAAAATTTATTATTGATCATCTCTAAAAATACAGTATATATAAAGGAACATAAATGATGAAAATAAGGCAATTGAAGTTCTATTTAAATAGAGAAGCTAGGCTTAGCATAAACATTTTACAACAGTCTTGCTGCTTTAATATGCCCTCGGATGCCTTTTTTATGACAGGGTTTTCAATGTTGCCTCTCTTATTAGCCATATTTATAGGTTTATCAGGACTGCAATGAGTCCTTCCATATGAAATTCACTCCCTTACTGACATATGCCAGACACTTTATCTCCTTTTCCCCATCCAAGTGGTATCTTCATCCTAAAACAATTACTCCTTTGGGTGGCTACTTTTAGGATGACTCAAGTCTGATTTTCTTATAAGAAATTCACCTTGACAATTGGAAAATCTAATTGTGGGAGAGAAGGCTACTTTACTTTTGCTACTTTGTCTAGTTTCCCTGCAAATAAGGACTATCTCAGACATCCTCAGACTTCTAAATTTCACCAGGATAATATAAGGCATCACTCTGTTTATGTATCTTCCCAAAAAACAACAGGATCACATAAATTCTTTCACTTGTGCTTCAACCCAATTGAAGCAAAGGGATGTGAGTCTTAGTATGTTGGCATTTTAGGAAGAACTAGGCCCCAAAGTAGTTTCTTCTGGCCAGCACTAGCTCTCTGCTCATTGGTTCTTTTGTAGTATTCCCTTAACCCCTATTGCCAATAAAAAATTGTATTCCTGAAACATGGTACTAGCTGACAGCTCTATAACTTACTATTTCTAATTATCCACTATTTTACTGAATTATCTTCTAAAGATCTTTATACATACTAATTAGATTGCTGGAACAGACAAAACATATAGAATTTGTGTTATCTTAATAAAACCTAAGAGGGATCCCTGATGATTCACTGAATCATTCAAAAGCAATGATCAATATTAAACCATTTAAAGAGATATTAAATGATCAATAGGCAGTGGTATTAAAGAAAGAAGTCCAATGGTATTGAAGAAAGAAGTCCAAGGTGCATTACAAAGAACAACACTCCAGGAATTGATTGAATACAAATTGAAATCTTCCAACAAACTGATGAAGCACTGGAGGCACTCACTCATCTATGCCAACAAACGTGGAATGCAAGCTACCTGGCTAACTCTTTAGAAGAGATCCATATTTATGTCCATTAAGAAAGAAAGGTGACCCGACAGAATGAACAAACCATCAAACAATAGAATTAGTGTTCCATGAAAGTAAAATTTTGCTAAAGATTGTTTTAAAGAGGGCTTCAACAGTGCATTGCCAGCAATTTGTCAGAGGTTCAAGCTAGATTCAGATAAGGATGTAGAGCAAGGGATATCATTGCAGATGTCAGATGGATCTTGGCTGAAATTATGCAAAGGTATTAATTAGACTGTGTGGATCCTGAAAAGTAAGGGGCCATATTGTGAAGTTTAAGTATTCTGGAACACTTAATTGTACTCATGAGGAACTTGTATGTAAACCAAGAGGCAGTTGTTCGAACATAACAAGGGAGAACACATTGGCTTGAAATCAGGAAAGGTGTGCACCAGGGTTGTATTCTTTCACCATACTTACTTAACATGTATACCAAGCAATAATCAAAGAGGCTGAATTATATGAAGAAGAACTTGGCATCAGGATTGGAGGTAGAATCATTAACAACCTGTGATATGCAAATGATACAACCTTGATTGCTGAACGAGAAAAAGACTTAAATACTTAATAATGAATATTAAAGATCACAGCCTTTGGTGTGGGTTGCACCTCAACATAAAGAAAACAAAAATCCTCACTATTGGACCAATAAACAACATCCATATAAATGGAGAAAAAAATAAAGTTGCCAGAAAATTCATTTTGCTCAGATAAACCATCAATATGCAGGGAAGCAGCAGTCAAGAAATCAAACAATGTATTACATTAGGCAAATATGCTGCACAAGACCTTTTTAAAGTGATCAAGAGCAAAGATGTCAGTTTGAGGGATAAAGTGGTCCTGACCCAAACCATGGCATTTTCAATAACCTCATAAGCATGTGAAAGTTTGACAGCAAATAAGGAAAACCTTACAGAAATTGATGCATTTGAGTTATGGTGTTGGAGAAGAATATTAAAAGTACCATGAACTGCTAGAAGAAGAAACAAACATGTTGGAAATACAACTAGAATGCTCCTTGGAAGCCAGTATGACAAGACATTTTCTCTCACATTTTACATGTATTGTTGGGGGGACCAGTCCCAGAGAAAGATACCATGCTAGGCAAAGTAGAGGGCCAGCAAATAAAGGAAGACCCCCAATGAGGTGGATTTACACGGTGGCAACAGCAATGGGCTCAAGTTTAACAATTTTGAGGATGAGCAGGATCAGGCAGCATTTTATTCTGTTGTGCATAAGATCACTATGAGTTGGAATTGACTTGAAAGTACCCGAAAACATCCTAACAATGTACTTCAATCTTTATTTTGCAATCTTTAGGGGAAAAAAAATTGTTGTTGTTAGGTGCCGTTGAGTAGGTTAATACACATAACAACGTTATGCGTAATAGACCAAAACACTGTCCTTTCTTCAGTCATCCACACAATCATTGCTATCTTTGAGACCATTATTGCTGTCACTGTATCAATCCTTCTTGTTGGGGGTCTTCCTCTTTAGCTGAACCTCTACTTTTCCAAGCATAACATCTTTCTCCAGGACTGGTCCCTCTGATACCATGACCATAGAATGACAGGCAAAGTCTTTACATTTTCACTTCTGAGGGGAATTCTTTCTTTCACGGTACTTTCAATATTTTTTGAAAACACCATAATTCAAATGCATCAATTCTTCTAAAATCTTTTAAATTCATTGTGATAGCTAAAGATTTGTGTTAACTTGACTTGGCTTGTATTTCCAGTGGTTTGGTAGGTGAGATGAAGCTATCTCCCATTGTAAGATCTATAATTATGTAATCAATTCTATGATGAGCTCTGTTATGAGCAGCTGATTAATTGAAAGGAACTTTACTTGGGAGTGTGGCCTTCTCCCAATATATTAACCATGATAAGCTTTACTAAGGAGTACTGGTAGCATAGTGGTTATAAGTCAGGCTGCTAACCTTAAGGTCAGCAGTTCTAAACTACCAGGTGTTCCATGAGAGAAAGATGATACTTTCTGCTCAAGTAAAGATTTATAGCCTCAGAAACTCCATGCAGAGTCACTATGAGTTGGAACCGACTCCATGGCACACAACCACCACCACCATAAACTTTACTGGTTTTACTTCTCTAGAGAATCCAGCCTAAGGTATTAATTATCTGACTTTCTGAGATAATTGGAAATTTAGTGAAGGAATTGAAAAACGTGGTCAGGCACACCTAAGTCATCAAACTATTTTCTTTACTATTGAATTATTTAAAGAGGTCTTATGCAACAGATCTGACTAATGCCACTGATTTCTTGAAATCATTAGAAAACAGAAAAATTATCTTTTCCATATGAGAATATGTTTAAATATGACTTATATTACTCTTTTTAAATCTCCATATTATAAATGTATACAAAGGGTATTGAAAAAATTTGTGGGAAAATTTATTATGTTTTTCATTAGATTTTTCCATAAACTTTTTTCTACCTCGTCCTTCATTCTTTCTTTTTTCTTTTTAATTATGAATTGGGTGAAGGTTTACAAAGCAGATAATCAGTTTTATATTTAATAAGTTATATACACTTAGTTTTATCTCTTTAATGTAATATCAGTTACCCCACTTAATCTCTGTGTTTCTTTTTTCCATTGATCTTTCTTTCCCTTCTAAACTTTGACCTTGGGTAAATGCTGCCTTTTGATTTCAAATGGTTGACCAGTCTATCGTGTTTGTGCAACCAATGTTGTTGTTCCACTTTTAAACCTATCTATTGCTTGCCTGAAAATTAAGCCACAGAAGTGAGTTCATTTCCAGACTTCAAAGATGACCAAGAAACAGCCTCGGGGCTTCACCAATGTCTATCTGGCCAGTAATCTGGTCTTTTTTATTATTTTGTTTTGTTCCACATTTTCTCTCACTATATCCAGGGCTTTATAATATGATTCTTGTCAGAGAAGTTGGTAATGGTAACTGATCAAGATCTAGTTATTATGGTTTCATGATCATGGAGATTTATGTTCCTTTTGTCCATTGGTGCATAATATTATTGTTTCCATGTGTCTTCCATTTTCATCACTCTTCCTTCTTTGTGATAAAGAGCACCAATAGCTACATCTCAGATGACTGCTCATCAACATTAAGACCCTAGTCACTATTCACCATAGTAGTATACAAAACACTACCTTTATTCTACTAACTTTTTGACACTCCCTCTTTTGTTCAACATAGTATGTTAAACATACTATGTTGAAGTATATTTCTGAGTGAGATAGAATTACCAGAATTACAAAAGTAGCAGGGTATGACTTGCTGTTAAATTGGGAATCACTAGTAAAGAATTAAGGACAATTACAGAAAATGATATGATTTTAATTTTGTAGCCAACCTTGAGAAAATGAATATAACATTGAATACTGGAAACCACTTAAGTGAGTCAAAGAGTCCTACACTAGATTAAAAACATGGCTGCATTATTCTGTAGTTTCTTCATTAAGAGATGGTGATTATATTCTCAACCTTTAAAGCTGACTTATTTTAAAAATCAAATGTGGCAGAGATGAAGCTGTGGGGATCAACACTGTTGGAGTCATTGCTTTTGCTCACTTAATATTCTTTGCTGAGTCTTCCATGTAAGGAAGCCTATTTAGTATACTGGAGGATGACAGAACATGTGTAGAACCAAGGTGTCCCATAGCACACAGAATTAATTGTGGCATGTTAGTGAAGTCTTCATGAGTCTTCCAGAAAAGCTTATCCTCCAGCCATGTGTACTGAATCCAGGCAAAATAATCAGTCTAATTGACCAAGCAGTTCATAGAATCATGGGAAATAATAAAGTATTTGATCTGCCTCTGCCAAGGCAATTGCAGTTCCAGCTATCACATTGGTGGCGGCTGTGTGCCTCTGAGTTGATTCTGACTTATAGCAACACTGCATAGGGTTTCTGAGGCTTTAAATCTTTATGAGATCAGAAAGCCTCATCTGTCTTCTTCAGAATGAATGGTAGTTTCTAACTGGTCACCTTGAGGGTAGCAACCCGACTCGTAACCACTGCATTAACAGAGTTCTTTCATTATGTGGTAGAAAACACATTTTCCTATGATTTAGGAACCCCTCATTCAAGTAACTAAGTGTTTCCTGGTTTTAGTTATGTCACATAGACTCTGTGGACAAATGTCTCAATTCATAATTCTGGATTGATCCCATGCATTTGACTCTTTCTGATCCTTTCTCATCAAGAATGACTGTATCTTTCCATCAGGGAGAGAGAAAGACAATCAGAACAACCAACAGTAGCATTTCTCTGGACAGGTATTCTTCAGGTGTTTAACCCTTCCCCTCCTTTATGAATTTTCAT
>NW_006408663.1:7446015-7453751 GCF_000296735.1 Chrysochloris asiatica | reverse complement strand
CTGGATTTTCTACAAAGATGAGAATTTCGATGCAGATTATTCCTAAATTAACTCTCTATTTCTCTCCCTCTGAAGCAGCTCGATATTATCAGTCAACACAAGGCCAGGGGTCAAATGTGGAAAATCAAATCAAATCCATAACAGCTAGAATATGATCTTGAGTATTTACAACCTTCATTTAGAAAACTTCCATCTTTTCTCCATTTATCGTGATGATATCTATTGTTACAGTTGGGAGGATTTTTGTTTTATTTACATTGAGTTTCCATCCATAGAGAAGGCTTTAATTTTTTTTTTATCTTAATCTGGTAAATACCTCGAGTTCTGTTTGCATCCAGCAAGCAAGGTTGTGTCCTCTTTGTATTAGAGGTTGTACAGATGGTGCAGGACAGGAAGTGCTTCCTTCTGTTGTACATAGGGTTACTATGATCCGTAACTCACTAAACAACACCAAACAAAAACATTATTTATAGTATATATATTTTTCATATTTTACACACATACACACACCTAATACATATTGTACACAAACATATATATATATATATCCTATTGCCATTGCATTGATTCCCACTCAGCAACCTTGTAGAGTTCCTAGGAATGAAAATTATTTTGGGAGCATCCTCTTATTCCTGTGGTAGATCAAACTACTGCCCTTGTGGGTAACAGCCCAACATGTACGCATCAAACGACTAGGATCCTTTGCATACACACACACGCACACGTACACGCACACGCATACGCACACGCACACACACACACACACACACAGGTGGCTAAGTATTCTGTATAATGAGTTATCACTGGACCAAGGTTGGCATTTCAAACTTACCAGCTGCTCCTTGGAAACCCTATAAAGGGTGGCTATGAGTTAGAACAGACACCACAGCACTAACAAAAACACCAACAAGTTAATTATCTAATGTCTTTTCTAGCCATAGTTTGTAAATCCTATGAAACAACAATTTTGCCATGCTGAGTCGTGGTAAAATAAAATGAGAGGAGATATGGACAGGATGACATGATTCTGCTGTGAATGCTAGTAGAGTTCACTGAAACTGTAAAAACCAGAAACACTAGCCTGGGTATAAAATGAGAGGAGCAGGAGGGAGGATCTCACTATAATCCAGAAGAGCCAGGAAAGGAGTGTGCACTTTAGATCCTGAGATTCCATTGCATTGATGTTTCTTAATTCAGGGACAGTAAGCTGTGACAGTGGAGGAGTACTGAGACAGAGGAGGAGTGGTAGAGATCCAGCAGCAGGAGAGCCAAGAACTATACATAAGACAGAGCACTGGGTTTTCCAAACCACAAAGCAAGTAAAGCTGAATGGCTTTGGGCATGAGGCATGCTTGTAGAGTGAATGAGGTACCTTCTAGCACTTAAGTGAGAGAGCTAGGTTTGTGAACCCACGGAGCTTGAGCCACAACACTCCACCATAAACCCTCAAACTAATGCTTATGGTGGAGTGCTGTGTCCTGTGGATACTAATCAGCAGCTGATTGGAGTAACTGTACACTGAGTAATTTTTTATTCCTTTTTGTAACTTGTTAACTTTCCTAATAAATTCTATAAATATTAGTATAGTCTATAAGTTCTGCATGGATATTGCAAAAAACTATCGAACTTCATTTAATAGAAAGGGCAATGGGAGGAATGTTTGATTCCATACTTTTTATACTTATAAATATCAAAGTTTAAAAATCTGGGTAGCAAAAGGAAAATGAAAGGCTAAAATCTCCATTTCCTGCTCTAAGCTATTAATATAAATTCAATAAGTAAAAAGTGGTTACTTATTATTCCTCCAGTCTAAACGTTATATACAACAGTACATTGACAAAAACCAGTCTGAGGTGCAAATGCAGACAAGGACGTTGAATGAGGGATATCATTGTTCATGTCAGACAAATGTTGACTAAAAGCAGAGAACAACAGAAAGATGTTTACCTATCCATTACTGACTATGCAAAAGCTTTCAACTGTATGCATCATGACAAGCTATAGATAGCACTAAAAAGAATGGATATTCTAGAACACTTACCGTACCCATGAAAAACCTGTACAGAGACCAAAAGGCAGTCATTTAAAATAATAATAATAATAATAATAAATAAGGGGATACTGAATGGCTTAAATCAGGAGAGATGTATGCCAGGGTTGTGTACTTTTAGCATACTTATTCAATCTATATGCTGAACAAAGAATCAGATAAGTTGTATTATATGAAGAAGAATGTGGCATCAGGAATGGAGGAAGAATATGCAGATGTTACAAACTTTCTAATGAAAGCAAAGAGGACTTATTGATGAAGACCAAAGACCACAGCCTTCAGTATGGGTCTCACCTCAATGTAAAGAAAGCAAAATCATCACCACTGGGCCAATAAACAAAATAATGAAAAACAAAAAAAGGTGCACCTGACCCAAGCCATGATATTTTCAATAATCTCAAATGTGTGTGAAAGTTGGACAGTGGATAAGGGAAACTATAAAAGAATTTATGCATTTAAATTATGATGTTGGAGGAGAATAGTAAAATTATTGTGGGCTGTGAAAAGAACAAGTAAATCTATGTTAAAAGAAGTAGAGCCAGAATGACCCTTGGAAACCAGGATGGCCAGACTTCATCTCTCATACTTCAGACATATTATCATGAGGTACCAGTCCCTGAAGAAGGACATCATGATTGGTAAAGTAGAAAGTCAGAAAAAAGAGGAAGACTCATGACAAGTGGGATTGACACAGTAACAATAGGACTGCTATCGTTCCGTTCTGTTGTGCATAGTGTCGTTATGTCTCAGTACAGACTTTATGGCATATAACAACAACAATGACAATAAAGTAACTTACATGGATTTTATGATTTTCCAGTGAATATAAACTATATATTCATACCATGCACTACTAGTCTATTAAGTGTATAATAGCATTAGGAAAAAAGGTTTGAAATATTGTGTGAATTTCCAGAATGTGACTTAGAGACACAAAGTGAGTGCACGATGTTGGAAAATTGATACTTATAGACTTACTCAATGTAGAGTTCACACAAATTTTGAAATTATAAAAAAATACAATATGTGAGAGGTGTAATAAAGTGAAATGCAATAAAAAAAGGTGTATCTACATATACTAAATACCCACTGCTCTCTTACTGATTCCAACTCACAGAAACCTTACAGGACAGAATTTCTGAGGGTTTCATAAGGTTTATGAGGTAGTAAATTTTTACAAACTTACTCACCATACAGTGAGCAACTGCTGGGTTTGAACTACCGATACATTAGGTTACTAGCCCAATGCTTGCTTCTCTAACCAGTGTATATATATATGTATATAAATTTACATAGTGCATTATCATTAGGTGTCATTGAGTTCTGATTCATAGAACCCTATGCACAACAGAATGAAACCATGCTAGGTTCTGCTACAACCTCAAATTGGTGCTACAATTGAGTCCATTGCTACTGTCACTGTGACAATCTATCTCATTGAGTGTCTTTCTCTTTTTGTCTGACCCTCCATGAGTATTGATATTGAATCCTTGACAGCTTCAAACGTTTTTCCATTCTATTTATTGATACAGTGGTGAGAAATTTTTGTTTTCTTTATATTGAGGTGCAACCCATATTAAAGGCTGTAGTCTTTGATCTTAATTACCTTTTGCTTTCTTTCTGCATGATATTCTTGATGTCATCCCACAGTCTTCTGGACTTCAGTTATTACTGTTTATTGTCTCAAATCTGTGTCTAAAATGATCTCTAAATACAGGTGGGTTATGTTTAAGTCATATTTGGGTCTCATGGAGTTATTTTAATTTCCCTCAGGTTTATCCTGAAATTGCATATGAGCAATTGAGGATTGGTTCCAAACTCTAGCCCTAACCTTGTTTTTGCAGATGATGTGGAACTTTTCCACCATCTTTTTCCACAATGTTGTCAATTTGAATTATCTGTATTTATTTGGTGAGGCCTATGTGTATTGTCATCTTTTATGTTGTTTAAAAAGGTACTGCAGTGAATAAGTCACTGGTCTTGCAAAATTCTCTCATGCGATCTTTAGCATCATTTCTATCACCAAGGCCATATTTTCCAACTTAGTTTCCACTTTCACATCCAATCACCAGTTATTTTCAGTGCATCTTGATTCTATGTTTAGTCAATTCACACTTAAAAAGTTCGTAGAATTCTTCAATTTCATCATTACTGGTGTTAGTATTGGTGCATTGATTTGAATAATAGTGATATTACCTGATTATTTGTTGTTGCTAGAGCCATCAAGTCAGTTTCAACACATAGTGACGTTGTATAGATTATCCAATGAAAGACTAGTGAATTTTAACCCCCAATCTTTTGCCTAGCAGTCCAGTGCTTATCCTAGAGTGTCATAAGTATATTATCCTCTCACAGACAACATGGTACTTCAAGATATATTTTGAAATGTTCTTTTTATGTTGAATGCAATGCCATTTCTCTTCAATTTGTCATTCCCAGCTTAGTAAACAATATGATTGTCAGATTCAAAATGGTCAATACCAGTCCATTTCAGCTCACTAACACGTAGGATATCAATCTTTATATGTTCCATTTGATTTTTGACAACTTTCATTTTTCCTAGATTCATACTTCGTACATTCTATGTTTTGGATATAAAGGATGTTTTCAACTGTTTCTCTTCTTTTAGAGTTCTGCCACATCACCAAATGAAGGTTTCATAAGCTTTACTTCAGTTGTGTCATCACAGTGAACTATAATTTGAGGAGACAGCTTTTCCCCAAAATAAATTTGAGTGTCTTCCAACTTGATGGGCTCATCTTGTGGCACTCCATCTAACAATATCCTGGTGATATTCATAATGTTTTCCTTTTCTGTACTATGCTGTTGTTGTTAAGTGCCATTGAGTCAGTGCTGATTCATAGCGACACTGCAGAGGATTTCCAATGAGTGGCTGATGAGCTTAAACCACTGACCTTGTGGTTCAAACTGACCTTGCAGTCCAGTCCATTAACCTGCAGTGCCACACCAGGACTCCTTCCGGTACTATAGTGTCTCCTATTCATAAGATCCTATAATAAGAGACTATGCTAGTACTATAACCTCTCCTATTCATAAGATTTTCAGTGACTAAACATTCAAAAGTATTCTGTCTTACCTTCTTCCTAGTCTTACTCTGGAAACTCAGCTGAATCCCATTCACTGTGCGTGACCCTGCTGGTATTTAAAATACTGGTGACACAGCTTCCAGCATCATCTCAACACACAAACTAAAACAGTACCACAAAATGACAGACAATTCTGTTGTTATTAATGCTATGAAGTCGGTTTGACTCATAGCGACCCTGTATAGGGTTTCCAACAAGCAGATGGTGAGTTCCAACCACTGATCCTGTGGTTCAAACTGACCTTGCAGTCCAGTGTTTTATCCCACCAATGAGTGTTGGATATATATAGCAATGGTATATGTTGCTGTTGAGCATTGTGGAATCACTTCTTATTCATAGCAACCTATAGAGGGTTTCCAAGAATATAAATCTTTATAGGAGAAGAAAGCCTAATGTTTCACCCAAGGAACAGCTGGAGTACTCAAACCATCATCTTTGTGATTAGCCATCTAATACTTTACCTGCAGCATTACCAGCATTCACATGTGTGTGTGTGTGTGTGTGTGTGTGTGTGAGAGAGAGAGAGAGAGAGAAAGAGAGAGAGAGAGAGAGAGAAGAGAGAGAGAGAGAGAGATAGAAAGAATGTGTGGAATCATGAGTCCTATATAGTGTAGCGCTATAGGATAAGCTCTGGAATGCTAAGCACAAGATTAGCATTTCAAACCCACCAATTGCTCCTCAGAAACCCTATACAGGGTCACTATGAGTCTAAAATTACTCGATGGTCCTTAATAACAACAACAACATGTATAAAATCACAGAGTTAAGAATTTAATTTAACTAAATGTCTGGAAACTAAAACACCAACTTTAACTAAGGAGAAGAGTAATAAAATTATCATCACTTGCAAATCATCTTAATGAGAATAGTCATTATATTGTGAACAGAATGTATGCACATGAACCAGATTAAAGTATTTTAATAATGGAAATTCTAGTGACCCATATAAAAATTACACAGTAGATCATCATTGACTAAGCACAGCTTTCAGCACAACTTTATGAAATATCAAGAATAATTGAATTTGATTCCTAATTTTTATGCTTAGAAATGTAGCTTCATGCTCATCACAGTCATGTGGTGCACCTTAAATAGTAGGTAGCATAGTAAGGGACTTAGTTTTCACAGATAATAATAATTGCACATTTCATGTTGATACATGAACAGCTAATTACACATCAAAATTGCAAATCAATGTGTACTGCCTACATTATGTTGATGTCTGCTCTAGGCATGCTATTGTGAAAATGAAAACAGAATACACCAACAAAATTCAAAGGAAACAACTTTTCAGTAGTTTGAATTGACAATCAACTTCACTATATAGCTCCAGGGAAAACCAATTACGGCAGAACATGACAATAGTTTTTGAAGAAAAATAAAATAAGAAAAGGAGAAAGAGAGGCATGCAGTCAGTGGGAGGGAAAGAAACAGGAAGAATAAAAGAGAAAAAACATGGAGGACTGAAAAATAAAAGGAGATAAGGCATATTATTACAATACTGTATCCTTTATAATTGTTAAATTTATTCATTTAAAAATAAATAAATAAAGTTAAATCACATGATTCAACCCTCTACCTCCCAAATCAGAAGCTATTGGAACCAAAAGAGCTTGTGCATTGCTAACCAGATACACAATCAGTTGCCAAACTGGAATCTGATTATTAATAGACAGGCCTACCTCAGGGCTGAACCCACATAAAATACACATAGACCTCATCAGGTAGAACACACAGAAAACAAATAGACTACATCTGTGAAAAGAGACAGTGGGAAAGCTCCATATCATCAGCCAAAACAAGGCCAGGGTCAGATTGTGAGACAGACCATTAATTGTTTATATGAAAATTCAAGCTAAAACTGAAGAAAATGAAAACAAGTCCACAAGAACCAAAATATGACCTTGAATATATCCCACCTGAATTCAGAGTTCATCTGAAGAACAGATTGGATACATGAGACACTAGAGACCAAAGACCATAAGAGTTGTTGGATGACATCAAGAATATGTTACAGAAAGAAAGCAAAAGATTATTTGAAAAGACAAGATAAAAGGAAAAGACCAAAATGGATGTCAGAAGAGACTCTGAAACTTGCTCTCCAACAAAAAGATGCTAAAGCAAATGAAAGAAGTGGGGAGGTAAAAAAGCTGAATAGAATATTTCAAAGGTCAACTAGAGGAGACAAAGTCGTAAATTAAAACGAACCATACAAAGCCCCGGTGTGGCACTGTAGGCTAATGCATCAAAATGCAGAGTCGTTTGAACTGCAAGGTCGGTGGTTTAAATTCACCAGATGCTCCTTGGAAATCCTATACAGGGTTGCTGTGGGTCAGAATTGACTCGATGGCACTTAACAACAACAACAACAACAACAACATACAAAGCCCTTGTGTTAGAAAACCAAAATTGACGAACATGCACAGCGTTTCTGAAGCTAAGGGAGCTGAAGACAAATTCAATCCTCCAGTAGCAGTAATTCACAATAAAAGCTTAAAAAAGAAACTAGAAACAAAGCCAAACAAGGCAGCCAAAACGGCCAAATCTACAGACAAAAATGTGCAAACAAAAGGGAAAAT
>NW_006408663.1:7443970-7445915 GCF_000296735.1 Chrysochloris asiatica | reverse complement strand
GGTATTCTTCAGGTGTTTAACCCTTCCCCTCCTTTATGAATTTTCATAAAGGACCTGGGTTTGAGGAAAGATGTATAGCACACCTTTCTGATCATTTAAATAAAGTATACAGAGACTCAACAAATGAATTTTTAGATAGTTTGTTGAATTAAGACACTGACACGATGCAATAGAAAAGCAGGGAGAGTCCATACTGTTTTAAAGTACTATTCTGATTTTTCCCTGTAAGGAAGTCAGTCTAGGTACTTTGGGTTCTTATGGACCTATACTTTATTGACCTTGTTGATATAAAGAGAACAAAGACCTTTTAACATTTTGATTCTAAAGTCTGAGGAAGATGTCCTTCTTGATACCCATTTATAGCTTAAATACTTCATGTGATTATTCACCAGCTTTGTTATTGTTTTCAGCTTTCTTCTAGCTAGTCTCCAACTCATAGCAACCCTGTGCACAACTGAACTAAATGTTCCCTAGCCCTTGCTAGTCCCATAATTAGTAGCAGTGTGAACCATTGTGAGCCATATGGTTTTCATTAGCTTATTTTTTGAGGCAGACCACAAGGCTTCTCTTCATAGTCTTTCTTAGTTTGGAAGTTTCACTGAAGCCTGCAACATCATAGCAACACACAAGCCTCCACAGACAGATGGGTGGTGGCTATGCATGAGTGAACTGACCAGAAATCAAACCTTGACTTCCCATTTGTTATTTTCAGGTGTTGTAGACTCAATTCTGACTGATAGTGACCCAGTTTGATAGAGTATAACTGCCCCATAGGGTTTTCTTGTCTACAATTTTTATGGATGCAGATTTCCAGGCCTTCCCTCTCATTAAATCTCTGGGTGGGTTAAAAAGCCAATGTCTTGGTTAGCAGTAATGTGTTTAGCCATGCCACCAGGTCTCCTTGAGACTTTTGCATGGAATACTGGGCCTTTACAACTAAACCACCAATGCCCTTCATTCCATGCCACCATACTTGTCAAATATGACTATGTGCCAGCTTTAACATACTCTTCCTATCTATGAAGTTAATAGTTTAGATAGAAGGCAAATATAAAGACCAACTAAATTATAATAGTCCATAAATGTCATTCTAGATGGACAGTTATATATTCCAGAACCAAACACACAAACCCATTGCTAATGAATTAATTCTGACTCCTGGTGGCCTTATAGGACAGATTAAAATTGCTCCATAGATTTTCAGAGGTTGTAAATCTTTACAGAAGAAGATTGCCAGATCTTTCTCCTACATAGTGGCTTATCTGACCAGTAAGACTAGTTGATTGTATGATATTGGTAGGTTTCAATCCCCAGTCTAATGCTTAACCCACTATGCTGCCAGAGCTCCTTATATGTATATAAACTCAGAGATGGCATTAATGTGCTTTGGGACATTAAGAAGAATGTACAGAAACTATAATACTAATGTTTATCTTAAGGTATAATTATATTCTTGTGAGTGGAGAAAAGGAATACAAAACATCCAGTTAAGCAGTCTATGCTTGTTGTTGTTGTTGTTGTTAGGTCCCATCGAGTCAATACTGACTCATAGTGACCCTATGCACAGCAGAACAAAACACTGCCCGATCCTGGGCCAACCTCACAATCATTGCTATGCTTGAGCCCATTGATGCTGCTACTTTGCCAATTCATCTCGCTAGGGGTCTTCCTCTTTTTCTCTGATCCTCCAACCTACCAAACATGATATCTTTCTCCAGGGATTGGTCCCTCCTGACAATATGTCTAAAGTATGAGAGACGAAATTTTGCCATCTTGTCCTCCAAGGAGCACTCTGGCTGCACTTCTTCCAACACAGATCTGTTGGTTCTTTCAATATTCTCCTCCAACACCAAAACTCAAAATCCTCAATTCTTCTACAGTCTTCCTTATTCATTGTCAGCTTCCACATGCATATTAGGTTATTCTTATGGAGTGCTTAATCAGG
>NW_006408663.1:7435194-7436314 GCF_000296735.1 Chrysochloris asiatica | reverse complement strand
AAGCTGAGGTTTTCTGCTCCCGTACAGATTTGTAGCCTCGCAAACCATGTGCAGGGTCACTATAAATCAGAACTGACTCCATGATACTTAACAACAACAACCATGTCATATCAGTCGGTCTTGTATTCTATCTTTCTACTTGTATAATCCAGAAGAATATTTTTATCAACTATTTTATAAATGAAAGTTTTGAGTTGCTCTATAAACATTTTTAATATGGAAGAAATCTCACTTCATCCCTTTATTTAAAGAGGTGAAATCATTTCTTGTTTTTTTGTTTGTTTTTTTTTTGTTTTTTTGTTTTTTTTTTTGTTACAATCATAAAATAGTGAGCTGTTGACTGATGGGAGGTTTTGACTATCTTGGGCATCAACTTAACATTTCACTGGGGGACAAGGGAAGTTTTATATACCATAACAGAAAGAATATTAATGGCAACTGGGAGCCATGGTCATAAATTAGTATAACTTGAACATTTAAAATTCTATTTCCATGCTGTTTTTCAGTAGAACTGCTCCACCGTTCTTGACATTGCCTGTCAGAACTGTGTGCATTCTGTGAAATCTTTGGTTGTGGTAGTCCTGTTTTCCTCATAACATTGTTATGTGATGTGAAACATTGCGAATTTGAGTATGTAAGATGTTAAATTGTGAATTAGTAGGACTTAGGACTCAAGCGTGGCAACAACTGTGAGGTGGGCCCAGGACCAAGCAGTGTTTTGTCCTGTTGTATATGGTGTCGCTATGAGTAGGTACCAACTCGATGGCATCTAACAACAACATGACTATCAAAATTTGAAGATATTGGTGCCTGATAATTTTGATACAAAAAAAAAAAAATTGCCTCCAAATTTAAAGTTGGGAAGTCAATGGAATTTAGAAAATAATTATAACTATTTCATTTATAATTATTTTAGAAAAATAACCATGGCTTTTAGATTTTTTTTTTCTTTTTTTAGTGTATTATTGTGAATTATATGATAGTTTACATGGGAGAACATTAGTTTTACATTCATTCTATAGTACAGCAAATCGTTGCCATGGTTACAATCCCCTCCATGCATCATCAACCAACCAAAGGGTATATCCAGCAAGCCTGCCCCCTACACAATTCACCACAC
>NW_006408663.1:7405613-7407087 GCF_000296735.1 Chrysochloris asiatica | reverse complement strand
CTTGTCTCTCATTTTGTCGTTCTGTGATGGCTTGTGTTTTGCTATGATTCTGAAAGTTATTCCACCAGTATTCTAAATACCAGCACGTTCACCGATGGTGTATAGGGTTCAGATGAGCTTCCAGACAAAGAGAGACTAGGAAGAAAGAGTGATGAACTACTTCCGAATCTTTAGTCACTGAAAACTTCATGAATAGCAGAGCCCCTCAGTTTAGAAGGCACTCAAAATGCCCCTGGGGAAGAGGTGTCTCCTCAAAGTAGAGTTAACTGTGATAAAATGAATGGAATAAAACTCATGGGTGAAATGTTCACAGGACCTTCATTCACTGAAGAGCCACAGCTCAAAATGAAGAGAAAGAGTTGTAAACATCCTTTGAAAATAGGAACATGGAATGTATATGAAGTATGAATCCTGGATAATTGGAAGTTGTAAAAAATCTCTGAGGTAGCCTGCTTTTAACAGTTGTCCAAATGTTTCCAGTTATTTCCTTTTGACTGTCCCTTGGCTACTTTTAATAGGCCTAATACTCTTTCTTCTATCTTTCCACTTGAGTTGATATAAAAGCAAAACATAGCATTTATCAAAGCACATCCTCTTCCCTGGCTAGCTTGTAAATAGTCGAATGCTATTTGGTGGTTCCTCAGCTGCCTTGCCAGTGAGTCAAAAGAGTATTAAATTGCTTTTCTCTCAATAGCAAAATCTTGGGTTGTACTCTGCAACAACTTTGGGAGTTAGTAATGCTTTGTGCATTATACACAACCCCTCCTATAACAGAATGTTTGTAGTGACCAGTTAGACCACTCTTGCTTCATTAAGTCCTACTCCTCTCCATATCCAATTTCTGACTGAGTATGCATTAACAGAAGTGGTATAGGATAAGTTTCTTTTATTCTAAAATCATAATTTACAGGTCTCAAACATCATACTGTGCAGTGCTCATATAATTGGTCACATTTAAACATTTTAAAGCTCACACCCCTTTAGTGGCATTGCTCCACAATACCACAGAGCCTCTGGACCTAAGCATAGAAGTTGATCTTCAGTAGACCAACTGGTGATGTTATCTTGGTCTGAATTAATATTTTCTTAACTCATTTCAGATAGTATTTCTCTAACAGACATGGTCTGTCAGGGTACCATTAGTTGCAATTATGCTCCAGATCCACCACTCATATCTCAGTCTGTCCTACTTTGGTGGATTGTATGTTGTTGTGAATCTAAAAGTCACAGGTATTTTTAATATCATCAGGATCACCCACTGTGGACAGGTTTCAGATGAGCCTCCAAAAGATGGACTAGGAAGAAGAAGAGACAAACAAATTCTTAATATTTTGTCACTGAAACCTTATGAGTAACAGTGGAACACTGTCAGATATCGTGCTGGAAGATGAGTCCCTCAGGTTGGAAGGCACTCAAAATTCCTCAGATTAGAATTGACCATAATGATGTGAATGGAGTAAACTTGTCAGGGCCT
>NW_006408663.1:7403926-7405263 GCF_000296735.1 Chrysochloris asiatica | reverse complement strand
ACTAAAGTCAGTGATGATGAAATAGAAGAATTCTACCAATTTCTTCAATCTGTATTTGATCAAACATGCAATCAAGATGTATTAACAATTACTGGCACATGGAATGCAAAAGTTGCAAACAAAGAGGAAGGATCACTGGTTGGAAAATATGGCCTTCATGATAAAAATGATGCTGGTGATCACATGAAACAATTCTGCAAGACCAACGATTTGTTCATTGCAAGCACCTTTTTAAGCCGCATAAAAGACAACTATTCACGTGGACTTCACCAGATGGAATACACAGAAATAAAATTTATTGCATTTTTGGAAAGACAGGGTGGAAAAGCTCCATATTATCAGCCAAATTAAAGCCAGGAGTGGAATGTGGAACAGACCCTCAATTGCTTGTATGCAAATTCAGACTGAAGCTGAAGAAAATAAAAACAAGTCCTTGAGAACCACAATATAACCTTGGGTATATCTTACCTGAAATCAGAGATCATATTAAGAAAATATTTGATACATTAGACACTGAAGACCAAAGACCAGAAGAGTTGTGGGATGATATCTAGAGCATCATACAGGAAGAAAGTAAAAGGTCATTAAGTAGACAAGATGAAAGGAAAAGGCCAAAATGATCTTTAAGTCTTTCAGAAGAGACTCTGAAATTTGCTTTCCAGCATAAAGACGCTAAAACAAATGGAAGAAGTGAGTTGGTACAAGAGATGAAAAGAAAAATAAATTGGCCTAGCATTGATTGTGAGGTTGGCTTAGGACAGGTCAGTGTGTTGTTCTGTTGTGCATAGGGATGCTACGAATTGGTACTGACTCAATAGCACCTAACAACAGCATCATCAACAACATATTCCTTGGTGCAGATGGGTTAACCAGAGCTTCTCCTGTTTTTAATCATGCCTTCTTGTTTGCTTCTCAACTAGTTCTGGGCCTGCTTCCAAGACAAAGTCTTTTGGCAGTGCAATTTTGAGTTATATTTTTGGTACTGGTTATAAAATTTATCCATTGAGCAAGATGAGAGGGTATAATACAGCTCAAACACTTTGGTTGAACTTTCACTGGCCAATCTACCTTGAGGACTGTAACTGGGTATCCCTCTGGTTTCCCAGAGTTAGTGCTAATGCTGGACAAATTAGTACTTGGATTGAAAGTCAAATACACATGTTGGGAAGAGACCTGATTTTGGAGAATTTCAGGAGGATACACACAGAAATTTGTCAAACCTTTTCCCTAGGCTAATATTTTTTAATATTCAATAAAGAAATTTGTGGCTGTTACTGAGAAGAGTTTTAAGTCCTCTTCACTCTCAGCAAGCAAGGTTGTATCATCTGCATATCTCA
>NW_006408663.1:7401860-7402841 GCF_000296735.1 Chrysochloris asiatica | reverse complement strand
TGAGGTTTGCCCAGGATCAGACATTGTTTCGTTCTGCTGTGCATGGGGTTGCTATGAGTCGGTTCCGACTTGATGGCACCTGACAACAACAACAACAACTGAGTAGAGTGATAGGCTTGTGATTAAAATGCCCTTAATGCTGGTCTCCACTTCCCATTGGGCTTCTATATGGCTAGGATAGTGGTATTATATGGTGATGGTCTTTCAATTAGCATCCAAGAATTATGGAGTTGTTGTATTTAGGGGCTAAACACTGAATTTCTTGTGGTGACAATCTATACTGCATCCTTGAGAGATATCCAGCCCCAGGTCGTAGCTCAATTTTAACTATCTCTATCTCTATCTCTATCTCTATCTCTATCTCTATCTCTATCTCTATCTCTATCTCTATCTCTATCTATATCTATATCTATATCTATATCTATATCTATATGGCTCTAGTGGGTTTTCCATTTGACCAAACCTCTGGAGGCAAGTCATGGAGTTCAGGAGGAATGTCACTCTGTTCTGGAAGTTTTTCCTTTATAGCTAACATCTGGATTACAGGGGTACAAACCAATAGTGTTCTGAACATATACATAAGATCCAGTCCCATCAAAGGGTCAGGAGAATTAGGATTCATGAAGAACTGGTGTGCCAAAAATGTTTCCAGCCAGCTAAAGGCTAAACGTTAGGTAAGGAACCTTCAGGTTTGTGATCCATAAATTCCAATAACAATGGGAGAAGAGGAGGCAATGAGACTTCCAAATGTTATTTAAAATTAATATAGTGCCCCAATGTCAACAAAAACAATTGTCCAGCCTGCAACTTCTATTTGCACCCTAGGTTACTCAGGCAAGATATTAATTTGCTCATTGAGGAATGTGTAGGAGTCTGGGTCTGGAAAATACACTGAAAAAGGTAAATAGCGGAATTGAAGAGATGGAAGCCAGAACCAGTGAGCTGGAAGACAAATCTCTCAATACTGCTAAGATAGAAGAG
>NW_006408663.1:7371871-7381137 GCF_000296735.1 Chrysochloris asiatica | reverse complement strand
TATTGTAAAAGACTAACAGAAAGAACCCATACTAAAGACTGAGGGGAATTCTTTCTGGTTACTAGGAAGTTGGTGGTGGTGGTGGTGGGGGGATATGAAGGGAGGAAGGGGAAGGTGGAACTCAGGTTAGGGAATAGACACAGGACAGTTTGGATGCTGAGTACGGGGCAATACACAAGAAGTGGGATAGGAATGGAAGAAGAAGGCAGATGGGAAAACAATTAGTCAGGTTTGCATGTGCTAGGTGGGACAGGTAAATAATGATGTATGCACAACCTTGGAACAACAGGGCTCTGGGATACAGGCTTAAGTCATGGTTGGAATGGGCACAAGGTGGGAAATAATGTTAAGATTCTTGGCTGTCTTTTGAATCTTGGTTTCCTTTGCATACCATGATAAAATAGAAATTTGAGGGGGAGAGGAAGGAATTGCCATACATATCACCATAGAAAGCTTGTAAGTCTGTCTTCTGCCTATAACTGATTGTTCTTGTTATGTGCCATGGAGTCAGTTCTGACTCATAGTGACCCTGTAACAGGGTTTCTGAGGCTGTTAATCTTCACGGGAGCAGAACGCCTCATTTTTCTCCCATGGAGCATCTGGTAGTTTCGAACTGCTGACCTTGAGGTTCACAGCCCAATTCGTAACCACTACGCTACCAGAGCTCCTGGTAGGATACCTAAAATGCTGCTACAAGGTGCCTCATGAAGGTGGCTTCCTGTAGAGCCTCCACATTAAATAAGACCATAGGTGGATTCCTAAACCCCTTCCAGAATCTTCTGAGTTAGGAAATTTCCACTTCAAAGGACAGGCAGACAGACCAGAGTTGAGTGGCTAGAAGAATGGAAGATACTTCTTGAAAGAAAGACTGACAAGAAAAATACAAACAATAATGGCAGTCCAACTAACTACTGAAAGAACAAGCAAGTTGATCGCCCAGGAGACATCAAGGCAAATGTTTGGGTCCCCTCATCAAAAACCCCCTTCCAAGACTGAAACTCAATGGGAATACATGAGCAGATATGATCTCTGACTGTTGACGACGTTGATCACCGATAAGGGGAAGTGAGGGAAAATGAAGCAATGAAGCTGTAAGCTAAGCCCTACAATGTTCAATAGACTCCTGTGAACCTGGGTGGAGACCTGGTTAGCCAGCAGTATGGCAAGACCTGGGAACTCCTGGGCCCAGAAGCAGTGACATAGCCACAGAGGACTAGAGTGGAGAGTGAAGTGCCCAGCTGATAACAAAAGAGGGCATATGTACTAAAACACCCACACTTACAGATAATACACACTTGACCTGGCTTCAATGGCTAGATGATCAGAATTCAACTAGAAGAAATAAGAGGAAAAAAAGAGTAATTTGATGAATTTGACCTACACCTATGGATGCTGTAGCTCAAAAGAGGAAAACATTTTTACAGCGAGGATCATTCCCACCCCCTAGATACACAGCGTAGACATGGATGGGCAACTTAGACATTGGCTACCCAAAATGGGGGAACAACAAAGGTAAGAAGTGACTGGCTTACAAGATTTCAAGAGGGAGCCTAGATCCAGAGGGAGAGGAGGAAGGTAGACTCTCTGTTGAGTAGGATCCAATCTGTCTGGGCGGGGCTGATGAAAGGAGATGGGGATAGCACTCATGTGGCACAATAGTCAATAATTGCTATCAGGATTGACTGTGAGGGTTGGAAATGTAAAGGTAGATGTTTTGTAGCAAAAGGAAGGAAGTGGTTGACTTTGCAGGCAGGAGCGGAGGTCCCTGAGACCATCAAAGGAGAAAAGCAGAGTTCTGGACCCTACCCAGAGAAGCAGTGATGATAAAGATGGAGGCAGAGATGATGACGTGGAAAGAAGGAGCAGCTTGGGTCTCTAGAACCCGAGAGGGAGAGGGGCTATGTGCTGATGACCAGGGGGCAGCTTGCAGGATATACCCTTTGGTTGGTTGATGATGCATGGAGGGTTTTAACCATGGCAATGAAATTATATATGATAGGATGAATGTAAAGCTAATGTTCTCCCATGTAAACTATCACATAATTCATAATAAAACATTAAGAAATAAAAATTAGCCAGGATGACCTCATGGTCCTAGGAGAACAGGATGTGCTTAAGACCAGACCATCCCACTTAGATCCTAAAAGGTGAAATGTTTGAGAAGCGTTAATGACTTACTGTTTCTTTTTCCCTAATAGTAGACAGCTTTAGAAAGTTTATTGCCTTATTGTTTTTTTGTTGTTGTTGTTGTTGTTGTTTTGTTTTGTTTTTTTTACAAAGTGTGCTATCCTGATGTTAAACTAGTATACATCCAAATGTAACCTATATGATATGCCTTCACTTTACAATGGGCAGGATAGTCTTCTGATATTATTCTCCCTGTCTGCCATATTGCTGGTTTCCTGTTAATAAAACTTGGATCGGATCTCTTCACCTTTCTGTGGTTGACTACAGTGACAGTTTGGCAACAGAAAGGGGTCTTCCCCACTCACCATTCTAATTGTGAGCTAATTGGACACTCTGTATGCACTTGTCCTAGTTTCCCACGGCCATAGCAATTTTCTCCAAACTTGGGATCTGGGTGGAACCAGTCAGGATGACTTTGTGGGATTTGGGGCTTAAGGCCAACAAAAACAGAGGCTTCTATAAATGTTGCCTTTTGGCAGTCTTTTGATTCTGCGTCTAAGTCACCATTATCATACCCTGAGGTGGCAGCTAGCAACAGCTCATTGGGTCACTCTGAGCACCAAGGATCTTCCATTGTAATTTCCTTCTTATAGTGGTGCAGATTGATTTATACAGTGGATTTTTAAGACACCCTGCCCTCTGGAGATTCAGGATCTAGATTGGTATGCTTCCAAATTGCATCTACTAATCTGCTTCTAAAAGCAGCAGAGTTTTCATCTTCCTTCTGAGTTATTGCAGCAAGCTTTCATTAACTGACAAGCTTAACCTGAATTTCCCTCATGCCTTCTATGAGACAGATTAACATTTAGTCTCAAACTGCTCTATCTTCATTGCCTACTTGACCTGTTTGGTAATTCCAACTGGGATGGCCATTCATCCATCAGCCAGATGCTGAATAGTGGCCTGGGTATGGTCTGCTTTGTGTCTTGCAGCAATTCTAATGCACTGCTTTTCATCTGAAATACAGCAATACGAGAGTATGGTTATTATGTCTTTCAAGCTTAAATAAAAATTCCCTGCTAAATGGTGAAATTCATTAATAAATTTCCCAGGGTCTATGGAAAGTTTTCTAATTTATCTTTGTTGTTGTTGTTAAGTGCCATCGAGTCGATTCTGACTCATAGCGATCCTGTATAAGGTTTCCATGGAGCAGCTGATGAGCTTGAACCACCAACCTTGCAGTTCAAAAGACTTTGCAGTATAATGCATTAGCCCACAGCTCCACACCACAGTTCTTTAATTCTTCCATGCCGAAGGATGCACGCACTCTCAGAGTCTGCCCATTTGGCCTAGCAACTTCTTGAAAGGGGCACAGGGACAGGTATATCCCCTGTGATACTGTTGGAAAGAGCATTGGATTGATTCCTTTGGGGTGATGGTGGTGCTGAATGACTATAACCTGGATGTATGCTTTTAGTTTCTTTTATGTGTCCTACAGCTTTCTCCCCATGTCCTGATTTTAATGCTCTCTGTGGTTCACGAAAACATGCATATAGTGATTTCACTTCACATTCCTTGTCTTTTGCAAAAAAGATTTAACTGAATATTAGTACTGCAATTGGTGGGTCCCATTGATGGCCAAACCTCTGTACCCAAATATACAGGGCAAAGCTGTGTTACAAAGGAAAATCATCTTCCTCTTCTTTGAGCTGTCTGTGCCTAGCTAGGGAAGGTCTTAGCATCATTTCAGTATATGTCCCAAAAGACTGTCTGCTGGTATGGACTGGCCCTGTCCCATTACCCTAAAGAAACACAAAATCAAGCAAGGGGTAGAACCACTCCAACCAGATCAGCGTCCTGATCCTGACACTATCCAGCAGGGGAAACTGAGAGACACCAGTTTCTTCCCACTTGCTGGCTGGCTTGCTGTGGCTTTCCCTTGCTGCCCACCACCACATTTAGTCAGATGTGGAGGAGCCTGCAACAGCCCGAAGCTCCTCCACCTTCTGTTCCTTCTTTCTTTTGGTCTTCCAGTCCAGTGTTGTTGTTAAGTGCCATGGAGTTGGTTTTGCGACCCTCCAAGGAGAGGCTTGTGAGCTTGAACCACCGACCCTGCAGTCTCAAAATGACCGTGCAGTCCAGTCCATAGTTGGTGACCCACAGTTAGGAAAGAGGTAGTAGAAGGGTGAATTCCCCTGCTCCTAGCATCTAGAGCATTCTTATTGCATCTTTTGTCAAAGAACTACAAGAGTAAAATAGGCTAGACTGGGGAAAGATGAATACTGGACTCTCTCTATCTACATTGTCCCTTTAACAGTTAAGGAAGGCTCCTTCCTCAGCATCCCCAGGGGTGTTACAATTAAACAGATGTCACAATAACTGTATTAAAAATCATACCTCCCCCCTTTTTATTGGAACCCAAAATTCTAAGCCTTCTATTGACAATAGACAAGGACTTGGGGCAGCCCCACTAGGGTTAGGGTCCAACCCCAGTGTGTGACAAAAATCACAAGGGGGCTGCCTAGGGACTATTCTCATAATGCAGGCAAGGGCAGGTTCTGGGAGATAATATCTAAAGAAAGATCTTGCAAAGAGTGCAAAACTTAGTTCCCGACTATAGCATCAGGCGAAAGTGAAATTTAGAGTCCCTTTCATGAAAGAGAAAAGACACATTCATACCGAAAGAATGATACATTCTGCTGGGAATTAAATGTTGTTGTTGTTAAATGCAGTCGAGTCGGTTCCGACCCATAGTGACCTTGTACAGGGTTTCCGAGGCTGTAAATCTTTACAGGAGCAGAATGCCTTATCTTTCTCCCGTGGAGTGGCTGGTAGTTTCGAACTGCTGGCCTCAAGGTTCGCAGCCCGATTTGCAACCACTATGAATGTGCTGCTTATAAGGGGACCTCCTCTGGGTGTCACTCCTGGAGTTGATTCATCCTCTTATATGGCACAGTATTCATTCTCCCTCAGGAGGGAAAGGAGCATGAGCTGGGAGCGATCAGTTGTCATTAGCCCCTGGATGCCACTAAACTTTCTGCCTTTGGCCTGAGATTAGGCTCATTCTCTAAAATCTTTATCTGAATTGGAGTTCATATGTTGCCTCTACATAATTGTAGCTGGAACACATCACCACCTCTGCAATAAAAGGGAGGAAATTGTCACTTAATTTTTCAGATTGGAGGGGAGAAAAGTCCTCTCCTTGGATTCATGATATCCTACCATTTTCTTTGGATCAGCCAGGAACAAGTTCTCCTGTTGGACTCATGTAAATATACTACTGTTTGTGGGTTAGCACTTTCAACACACACAAAAGTGAAGAAAATAACACAGTAGGGGAAGGTGAGATGGATATTAAATGAGAGATTAGTTACTCACCAACCGGATCATCAACCTGAAGTTCTATCCCAGGTGAGCCCTCAAGTTGTTAGGGTCCCATAACTTGAGTTTTGTAGGTTTAGTAAGTCCCCATTGAGGTTGTTGCAAACAGCACATACAAAAAATAGCAAGTAGCAAAAAAGGTTTATTAACCTATGAATAAAACACTTCTCAGAAGAGAAGATGCAGGGATTTCTCTTATGAGTGAGAGAGAATGTTAGCCTTCTGTTCTTTCTCCCATTTTAAAGGGTTTTTGACTCATTTCCCTCAGGTTTAATTCTGATTCATGACAGAGTATAAGTAGTACATATTTTGCAACTTTTTTGTTGTCTAGCACTGCTCTGTTTCTCAGAAGGTGAGCTGGGCACAATTTCCTGGAATTGTTTATTCAAGTGCCAAGTGTTGGGATGAGGTTGGGCTGGACTGTTAGATTCCTACTCTGTCCCTAACACTCAGAATGAATGTAAGAGGCCAGCAAGTGCCAAATATCCATAGGATACTCTTCTCTTCCAGCCCTGTCCTTGTCTTCTTTGGATCTCTTGCTTTTCTTTTTTTCTGGAGACTATTGGGTTAATGCGCCAGACTGCAAAACCATTTGAACTGCAAGATTCGTGGTTCAAGCTCACAAGCTGCTCCTTGGAAACCCTATACAAGGTCACTGTGGGTTGGAACCAACTCGATGGCAATTAACAAAAACATTCTTTCAGAAATGGTCTCCACTTTGGCATCCATCTCATCACTGCTTTTGATATTGTCACAGGGCTCACTAACCCCAGAAAGAGCTTCCTCTGCAGGAATCTGAAAAGCTTCCAAGACACAGAGATTTTACTTCCTGCTGGACAGTACTGGCAATGACCATCTTGTTCTGTAAAGATTTCACAAGAGTAATATCCAAGGTGGGATAATCCGCCAAGAGGGGATTATCGACCAGAGCAGGCGCGATGGGCCTGAAACTTGAGCCACTTCCCTCTCTTGGGCATGGTGACTGTGTTGGAGCAAGGCTTGTCTAACAGGCCTTGGGCCATAACTCAGGTATGAGAGCCAGCCCCAGGCTAGGCTCTCTGGTCATCTCATGCAAAATTTATTCTTCATTACTATTTTTTAAATGCTCTGTCCTCATTAGAGCCTGTTAGATCACTTTTCTTCTTTGACTATTTTGATCATCTATTGACCATCAAGGAAAATGCTTATTTATATGGTTTTTAATCTTTATATGTGTATATGTCAATGTAGTAACTGGATTTCCAACTATGTTTTTGTTAGGTGTGTCCAAGTTGATTCTGACTCAGTGACCTAAGTACAACAAAACAAATGCTGCCCAGTCCTTCACCACCCTTACTACCATTGCTATGCTTGAGCACATTGTTGCAGCCACTGGGCAAATCATCTTGACAAAGCCTTCCTGTTTTTCACTGACCCTATACTTTGCCTAACATGACCTCTTTCTCTCTTCTCATGATATGTCCAAATTACATGAAATAAACTCTGGCCATTTTCTCTCTAAAGGAACTTATTTCCTGACTATTTTTGTTGCTGTTAAGTGTCACTGAGTCTGTTTTGACTCATAGCCATCCTATGTAGGGTTTCCAAGGAACAGCTGTTGTGTTCAACAGCCAGACTTGTAGTTAGTTGGCCATTGCTTATCCTACAGTGCCATATCAGTACTCCTGGTTGACAAACAAGGGTACAAATTCATATCTGGGATTTCAACTGGGTGTTAAGTACTATTAAAGGAATACTTGAGGCCTCTGAAGTAATGGAGGCCTCAAGTATTCCTTTACTTAAAAAGGGAGTCATTTAACAACAGCAAAAATTAGACAGGTGCACAAAAATCTCAAAGAAAGCAAAATAAAAGAAATACTAATACATTTTTCAAGTGTATGCTTACCTAAGCCATCATTGTATTTTTTTTTTTTTTGAAGTTTAAAAAATAAAGATAGCCTTCAATCTCCTTTTCTTCTTTTTCTTCCTCTACCCTTCTTTAATATGACATTACTATGACTCCCCTGCCCTCCTGCCTGATTTAACACACATTTTAGTATAAATTTAGGGAAGTGTACTACTAGAGATATTTGAACCTACTTAAAATGTTACATAATGGAAATAATTTCCTGGTTCAAGGATTCCAAATTTTTTATTTTGAAATAGAAACATTTTAAGTAGTAATTTGCCTTTCCTCTGATTCCTGAAATTCTATCAGAATGTCAATCACTTTCCAACTGAAGACCATTCAATCACCAGCTCTGATCATGCAGGTTTTCTCATTTGAGTTTGTTCCTCAAAGCAACAGGAAACATCATTAAAGATTGAATATCTGTAACAAATATGGGCAAGAGAACCCACACAAAATATGACACAAGTTTTTATCAGTAGGATCTGTAATGTGTCACCACTCCATCCACTATTACCAAAAATTTATGGAGATTGTTGTTGTTAGCTGCTGTCAAATTGGTTTCGACTCATAACAACCTTATTTATAACAGACCTAAACACTGCTGGCTTGCGTCAACTTCACAATCATTGCTGCATTTGAGCCTATTGCTGCTACCACTGTGCCGATTCATCTTGTTGAGAAGTTTCCATCTTTTTTGATGACCCTTCATTTTGCCAAACACGATGTCCTACTCCAGGGAATGGGCCTTCCACAAATGAAGAAAGGAGCTGGAATGAGAAAGAAGAAATAAGTCTTCCTCCCTTAATGAACTTGTAGGTCAATAACAACAAAGTCCTTTACAGAGATAACGTCTTAGGAAGCAGGACACAGGTTTCTCATCCATCTGTGCCACAAATGGTTGAAATGATAGCCTTACTATTAGCTCATTTAGCATAGATTGCCTTTTTAATTTCTGTGTCACAAAAGACTACCAAAAAACAAAAATACATAAGAAAGAATATTTTCTTAATTTGCTTCAACGATACCCTGTCAAAAATTGAAAACCCAACATAATTTGTACATTTCCTGTTGTTGTTGTTTTCTGCAAATCCACATAGAATCTTAATAGAGTTTTCCTTTATTGACAAAACATGTTTATAAAAGAGCTAGTCAAGACTAGAAATCTTTCTAAAATAGACACCTAGATGATTTCCATTATATATTTTCTCCCCATTTGGGCACTGCAGGAATCACACTCAACTCCACAAGATTTGGAATCAATAAGGTCCTTAGTGACAAAAATACCTGTAGAATATCATAGATTATCAGTCAGGTTATGAAAGTATTTTAGTCCTTTATACACAGTGAAATTCTCTGGGAAAACAAATACTCAGAAAGATTTTTTTTTCTTTTATTATACACCAACAAGTAAAGTATATTATTAATATTTGAATGTTTCTTAGTGAGAATTTGACAAGTGAAAAAAGTGGAATAACCTCATTAATCAAGCTCCAAATAAGCAAATACTACATAATACATGAAGGAGTTCTGGTAGCGTAGTGGTTACAAATTGTGTTGTGAACCATAATGTCAGCAGTTCGAAACTACCAGCTGTTCCAGGGGAGAAAGATGAGGATTTCTACTCCCATAAAGATTTACAGACTTGGAAACCCTGTACAGGGTTGCAATGAGTTGGAACCGACTCCACGGCACATGACTACCAATCACACATAATACATGAGTAAAACATCTATACTCCCAGGTTTCAGGATACATAAATAGATAAACAGAACTACAATTTCCCTTTTAAGGAATAATTTTGTGACAATTATATTGACAAGATTATGGCTTGTTGTTGTTGTCAGGTGCCATCGAGTCGGAACCGACT